>NC_048287.1:16434493-16521993 GCF_009762535.1 Notolabrus celidotus | reverse complement strand
GAGACACGTCTGGCCGTCTCTCGCATCATCACATGGACGACTGAACCCAAGAGCTCTGACGTCAGAAAGGTACACAAACACAAACCTGACATGGTCTGGTTTAACAGACTGCTTTTTGCCAAAAGCATTGTTGGAGCAAATATTATTCTGTTTCTATTTTATTGCAAATCATTGCAGAACATGGAAAGTGTTTCTAATAGTGAGGGGTTGTGTGTGTTTCAGGCCGCCCAGTCGGTGTTGATCTCTCTGTTCCAGCTCAACACCCCAGAGTTCACCATGCTGCTGGCAGCTCTGCCCAAAACCTTCCAAGATGGAGCAACCAAGCTTCTCCAAAACCACCTGAAAAACACTGGCAATATTGCACAGGTAAAACACACAAACAAACCCTGTGTGTGTTTATGACACTCCTGGTACACTATGGCATTGTTTTAATCATTAAACTGTAACATTGTAGTCTTTCTGACTTTTCTTTCTTTTCTTACTGTCACCACCTCAGGCACCAATGGGAAGCCCTCTGACCCGCCACACCCCTCGATCTCCAGCCAGTTGGTCCAGCCCTGTTACCTCCCCGACCAACACCTCCCAAAACACGCCCTCACCAAGGTAACACACGCACATACACACTCTGAAAATCAATCCAGCAATCATTGACAGAGTGGTGTGAACCCATCAACATCAATTAAACCATGCACTGTTACTTAGCTTTCTTATTTTTCTCCTTTTTGTTTCCAGTTAAACATTTTCATTTTAGAATTGTACTGTTTCATTGTATTTAATTATTTAGTTTTTTCAGTGATTTTATTTTTTTTTCTACTTGATTTATTCAGATTTATTCTCTTTTCACTGTAGAACATTTTGTTTCTTAAGTAATACCATTTGTAGAACTTGTAGAACAAGTTGTGATATTTATCTGGACACCGACTCACTTCAGCTGCACTCACCCATTCCTTGATCCATTGCTCACTTTCCTTTCCTTGTTTGTGTGCAGTGCATTTGACTACGACACAGAGAACATGAACTCAGAGGACATCTACAGCTCACTGAAGGGTGTCACTGAGGCCATCCAGAATTTCAGCGTCCGCAGCCAAGAGGACATGAACGATCCCGTCCAACGGCGGGAGGGAGAGGAGGTCAGTGCAACAGACTGATGGATGTTGTTTGTGGTGATTCATCATTAAGGGTGCCGGTTCTGTTTACCTATCCTGTGAAGGGAAAAAAAAAGTTTGAGACTCAGTAACCTGACTTTCAAGAAGACTAAAGGTGAACCATTGACAGTCGTTTGTGTAAGAAACAGCAGCCGCAATCTTTAAGTTTAGACTTTAACGAAAAATAATGACACAGCTGCCATCTTTATTTTTTTTTTTCTATTAAACTTGTTTTACACATAGCACACTCTTCTGTTGTTGTAAAAGAGCCAATAGTAATAAGTCAACGATATTAATTTAAATTTTATTGGCAGGACAGTGCAACAGATAAAAAGGGGAGATGTGTCAAGGGAGAAGCAAAAGGGAAATAAATAAGTTTAAGTGGATCTTATTGTTCAGTCTGTTCAACCTGTGCAGCTATGAATGCAAAACTTGCTTCCATGCATTAAACACTGACTGGTCCCAGGACATAGCCAGTCTCATTTAAGAAAAAACAAGACTAAGTCTGCGTTGTGATCAAATAATAAAAACTGGTCTCAAACTGTAACATTTAATGCTGTGATTTTACAAGCAGCCACACAAGATCTTGGCCTTAATGGTAGAAAATGAAACATAATGATTTTAAATCTCCCAAAATACAGAAACGTGATCTGACAAAGATTACAGACTTTCTAAGATCTAAAGACAGTTTTTGCTACAAACAAAAGCCTCTTTCACACATGTGCTGCCTCTGAAATTTTCAGATGCAAAGTTGAGTCTTTTCAAATTTTGAAAGTTACCTTTTCTAAAGTGTCCACAAGATCTGCCTCTCAATAAAAGTGACTACTTAAACTAGTAATTACTGCTCAGATAAGAAATCTGCCATTGCTTTGTAGGAGGATTGTCATACATTAGCTGACATCATTTGTGTTTGCTGCCACTAGTTACCAGCTGCTACATGCCACATACCACTACATGCCACATACCAGCTGTGGTGCACTGACACAGTGTGGTAGCTTGGACTAGTTAGCTAATCAAAAGAGAAGAATAAAATAGTCAGTAAGTTAAACACAGTAACAAACCTGTTCATGAAATTCAAATCTCAGAACTCACAACTTCTGGGAAAATAACTGTGATGGGTATTCTCAATCATGCACTTTAGGGTATGCAAAGAAAGAGGACGATTGGTCAGAATGTAAGGTCATACATTTGGTTGCAGCAATGGAAAAGTCAGTGAGAGCCCTGCTGAGCCAGGGTCTCATTCAATCTCACAGCTTGTTTTCCAAGTCTTGAAAAAAGCATAAACACACACGCACACACAAACAAACATAGCTACGCCTTCATGAAATGTATGCGACTCTGACATTCAATCCGTCCCGAGGGTTCCCACTGCCCCCCCTGCAGTGTTGGACCTAAGAGGAGTACATGACGTGGTTACTAGAGTGATGCCAGTAAATTAAATCCTCTTCATCCACTCATAAAATCATGTTTACTGTTTGTGAACTAAAAATCACATCAAGAGGATTTTCCCCCGCAGGAACCTTCTTCTTTAATATGTCAACACAAGCTTATCCTGATCCTCTGCTTGTTCAGTCCAAATTTACAACTCCAGACGTCATGCCAGGTCTTCTTGCAGCCCGTCCTACCAGCCATGGCTCCTTCTAGGGACATGCTGTCCTCTGGTACAGAGGTGTGACCTCCTGACATTTTCCCTGTGAGGTGCATCTGAAATCCAATCAGTTTTCATGTCAACAGCCTGCCAGTCACAGCACACCTGACTTATGGAACCAGCCCTCACATCATGGCATTCAGTGGTTTGAGAGTAAATATACACAGAAGCAAGAGCAGCGACAGACTCCTGTAGTAAAGTCCTCCTTGTGTCAGTCCAAAAAAATGTTTTTATCACATGTTGAGAACAATATGATGTCAACAAAGGGAATACTTCTCACATCTTCATGGTCAGAAGTGTTTCTTTTGTGTTAAACAAAATGCTTCACAGAATATTAAGCTGCTTTCACACCAAACTTATTAAATACGCTTCATAGTAGTTTAATTCTCTTTGATATGGTCTGATGTGTCACTCCAGGGAGACAGTGGGACTGACAGAGTGTCAGACTTTGTGGACGGAGGCCGCATGGCTCTGGACAACAAGACTTCCCTCCTCAACACCCCTCTGCTCTCCTCCAGTCCCAGAGGAGCCCGCGAGCTCTTCTCTGACTCTCCCTTCAAACAAAGTCGCAAAGACACCAGCATGGACGACTCTGAGCAACTCACAGATGGTACAAAAACAAAAAATAACAGGAAAGAATTACCCAGCACAGATAACATGAGTATGATTCAAGCATTCCTCTTTCCATTCATTTTAACAGACAGCAGCCTGGACCAATCAGAGCTGGTGGCAGAGCTGCTGAAAGAGTTGTCCAATCACAACGAGCGCATCGAGGAGAGGAAAGCAGCGCTGTGTGAACTTCTAAAGCTGATTCGGGAAAACACCCTGCAGGTGTGGGATGAACACTTCAAGACCATTCTGCTGCTCCTGCTGGAGACGATGGGCGACAGAGAGGTATGCTCACTCCCTTCGTGTCGTGATAACTGACACAGAGATTAATTCACATCTTCTGAACCTGAGTTTTTGTATTCCTCCCAGCATTTGATCCGAACGCTGGCACTGCGGGTGCTTAGGGAGATTCTCAGCAAGCAGCCCTGGAGGTTTAAGAACTACGCAGAGCTCACCATCATGAAGGCCTTGGAGGCTCACAAAGACCCCCACAAAGAGGTAATCAAACACGCCAATTATTCTCATCAGACTTGATCTGATACAAAAACTAATATTGGAAATATATATTATTTTAAGCTTTTATTTTGGGGCTTTTATGCCTTTTATTGGGAGGATTGGAGAGTGGATAGAGAGAAATTGGGTGAAAGACTGAAGGGATAGAGGGTTGCTGGTTGGAATCGCAATTGGGACGCCAAGTTCAAGGACTATAACTTCTGTACATGGGACGGGCAATTTAACCACTTAGCTTTAATGGCGCCCCAATGTTCGAAACTTTTGATTTATTAGCCAGAAATAAAATCAAGTAGTTTTACTGTAAATCATGACTTCTTCAACCCTCCAGAAACCTAAATGGCAAGCTTAACTGTACCGCCAACATGGATGTACTTATGGCAACAGTTGATAACAACTGTTTTACTGAACTGATTTACTGTCATTTCTCTTGTGCTTGTTTTTTTTTAGCATTGTATTAAGGTTACGATGCCTCCATTGGCCTTTGTTTACAGTGTGTTTTTAGGATAATTTGCAGAGGTCTTCCACTCTACCAAATACCCTGATCTGGAAATTAAAACCAGGAAAAACGCACCATGTTAAAGAATCAGTGTCAGTCACACGCTATCAAGCAGACATCAAAGACAGTGGACAAATCTTCCATATGACATTGAAATGCATTCTTAGATTTCTAAATGTATATTCTTGGTTAATACAAACACAATTAAAGAAAGATCTTTATCATGAATTCAAAGTTAACATTTGTTTGTGTTTAGAAAAGTATCTTAAAGAAAATACACGTAGTATGGTAATATCTCTGTGTTCAGTAATTGTATCTTCTTTGAGTTTTATTGCACCATGTCATCAGTAAGGGATTATGTGATTTCCCATAACAACCTGCTAACCATAAATTTTCCCGCTTATTACCCGGCCACTAACTTAAAGACAAACACGTTGTCAAAAACATTGATTAAAACATTATTTTATTGATTTAAAATGACTTATGTTTACAGTTTTAAAAAAATAATCCCAGTGATTCCTTGTCTGTTAGCGTTCCATGGTGATGGATTCTTATCTGCCTGTTAAATGTGGAACGGAACTCTTTTCAGTGGATTGTTTTGACATGAATGCATGTGATCAGTTTGACTCTGGTGTCGCTCATGTTAGTGGATGTTAATAACTGCTGTCAAGGGGTTTTGACCAATCAGAATCAAGCTTCTTAAACAACCCAAAGATCAGTAAGAAAGCCGGGTAATAAATACAAATAATGTTTTTGTGTGTCCTGCAGGTCGTAAGAGCAGCAGAGGAGACGGCAGCCATGTTGGCGTTATCCATCAGTCCAGATCAGTGTATCAAGGTGTTGTGTCCCATCATTCAGTCGGCTGATTACCCCATCAACCTGGCTGCCATCAAGATGCAGACCAAAGTGGTGGAGAGGATTCCCCGTGAGGGCCTGATGAGCCTACTGCCCGAGATAGTGCCAGGACTCATACAGGTAACACGTATATAGACACAAGACATTTTGAACACATCTAACTTAGTTTTGATGGATGCAATTTCAATCTAACACTGTTTGTTATTCAAAGTTATATCCTTTACATTAGAGTTTTTCAGTTCGACTAATGCTACCAACTACACAGTTTAAGATGAAAATGCTCTGTCAGTTGTTTTTTGTTGGTGCAGGTTTGTACTGAATTGGAATCTGTTTGAACAGGGTTATGACAACTCTGAGAGCAGCGTGAGGAAAGCCTGTGTGTTCTGTTTGGTGTCAATTTACACAATTATCGGGGAGGACCTCAAACCGCACCTCAGCCAGCTCTCCAGCAGCAAGGTAACCACCTTTTAAGCAAAGAACCCATGTTTAATTTCTGATCAGGGTCACCACAAACCATATGTCCCATAAAGAATACAATGACATACCATAAAATGTTTAGCAGATTAGGAATATCCCCAAAAATAGACTGTTTAATGTTAAATATCAATCTAACTGTATCAGCTTCAGGTTTATCACACAACAGTGGTGAGCCAGGCATGGATGTCCTCAGCAAGATGTCACAGGCAGTCAACAGTCATGTGACAAGGAGCCTGAACTTTAAAGCAATGATGTGAACCAAAGAAAAAACTATTCTACCTGCTCTTCAACAAATTGATTGGTCAATGAGGAAAAACTTGAAAGTTATCTTGTATTAAATGAGTAGACCACAGTGCCCTCAGAGCAGTCTGAACATGGATTACTGTACCAAAGTAAACATACAAAAATGTGCCAAACAAGCAATAGACAAAGAAATTGACTCCACATCCTAAAACAATCAACCTTGGAGAAACAAAAAAACAAATGCCTACTAAGTTTTGGGTCAGCTGCCATGTGGGCTGTAAAGATTCTTTAAAAGAACAGCTGTGAGCAAAGTTTAGAATTGACTTGTGGTCATCGTCCTCAACAAAATGTTGCCAGGCTGACGAGTTCTCAAACATCAGCTTCGAGCAGAGCAAATCCCACACAGGATTTACCCCCCATTACACAACTTCAGCACTACATCCCTACAACATATGTTGTGGATACTGAAAGCTATGAGAAATTCATTGAGGGTCAAAGGCCTAGGTGAAAAAACTGCGACCCATGTGCCAAAAACTTTAGCCTTATATGGGGCACCTTCTCTTACAACTGAGCTAAACCAAAATGTATTCCTCTTTCCTATCTTATAAAAAATAGAATAATATAAATAAACACACCCTCTGGGTTAAACATATTTCTATGATTGTCCTCTAGATAGCAGTATTTTGGTATTTCACCACAAAATAAAATACATAGGGTCTGCATCTGTACTACCAAATCTGAAAATAATGGCTATAAAAGCATGTATTGTTTCTTATTAAAGCAAAACCAGCCATGGTTTGAAAAACTACATTTAATTTAACCAACTAACCAAAAGCTATCTGCCCAACTAGACCGATAAGTGTGTAAGCTGGCATCTTATGCACATAATTATTGCATCACCATATTGGCCTCACTTATCGGCAGAAGTTTTTAGAATCAGAATCAGAATCAGCTTTAATGGCCAGGTATGCTTGAACGCACAAGGAATTTGACATGGTAAACTGTGCTCTCTTTGTACAAGGCATAAGAATAAGACATACAAATAAAAATAAAAATATAATAACAATAGCATCAGCTGGGGTTGCTGGTGGCCTAGCGGTCTAAGCACCCCATGTACAGAGGCTGCAGTCCTCATCGCAGGGGTCGCCGGTTCGATTCCCAGCCAGTCGACCATTTCCTGCATGTCTTCCCCCACTCTCTACTCCCCACATTTCCTGTCTCTCTTCAGCTGTACTATCTAATAAAGGCAAAAAGGCCAAAAACATAACTTAAAAAAAAAAAAAAAAAACAATAGCATCAGCTATAAATAAAAAGAACAACAAATAGGCATGACTAATATGTACAGACTAAAAATAATATTTTACAGTTGCAAATAACGATTATTAACTTTTAAATTCTTATCTGCCGATACTATTATTGTGCCAATAATACCAAACATCACTACTAACATGAGAACACACAACTGCATCATTTTATCAGATGAACGTCCCTCAGTATACACCAAGCATGACTTCCTCTCAACTCAAAGATCATACTTGCGTCCATGTTTTGACATTTCTATCCTCCATCTGTGTCTCCGTCGGTAGCTGAAGCTGTTGAATCTGTACATCAAGCGCGCCCAGTCTGGCTCCAGCGGCAGTGAACCCTCGGGCGAAGGCCTATAGGAGACAACAGCGCCCTCCCTCAGAGCCACCGCAGAACTACAACTCTGCCCACCAAACCATAAACGTCTTCATGAGCTCACTACCACATCAAAGAACAAAACACACAACCTAACACTCTTTCAGACTGCTTACATCCACACATAAATACACACACACAGTCCTCGTACATTTCCTGTTTGGTGCAGAAGAGAAGGGTGTTGTAGTTCTCCCTGAGCATCGCTGAGGATCCACCCTGACTGAACCCTTCAAGCATTAAAAATGAACAGATAACACATTCAGTCACACAGGTTTGTCACTAATCACTCAAGGATGAAAACATCCGTCCTCTCCACTTTCTTTGTTTCTCAAAACAAAACAGTATCCCGTCTCAGTCCTCTTGATGTCAACAGGAAGTGGTGCAACTGCATGGATCTCATATTTTCTTTGGGTGGGGGCGGGGCCAAGGCTCATAGAGCGGGGTTGAGACGAACGAATGGTGCCGTCTTTGTGTCTTTCTTGAACAGCCAGTAACTGGATCCAGATAGACAGGAATGTAAATTTAAATTGTGTCATATTTGGGTTCATTTTATGCCATGAGTTTTAGCCGCAGCAGTTTTTAATGTCTGGACTTTTCTCTCTCTTAAACACACACATCAAAACACACTCTCTCTATGAAAAAGGTGCTGAAGAGCCAAAAAGGTACGACTGGCCCCTGCGTGCAGCACTAACATTCACGGTCAGAGGGGGTCACGCCTAACAAAACCAGACAAATACAGTACAGTCCAAAGTGTAGGCGGTGTTGTGTGCTTGGCTATGCATGAGACTAAACTTTTAAAAAGAACTTTTTATTGGCGATAGTCAATTCCAGTTTGACTGGGGTTTTAAATTAATGTGAACAAAGTCGGCCCCCCTTTCAGAGTGAAAGGAAAATTGATGGTGTCGTCCATTTCTCCCAGCTCATCTCTGATCAGTCCACCTCTGGGCAACGTGGGGAGACAGACGAGTGCTGCTCTCTACATGAAGTATGATCGGACATGGCTTATTATCACATAGTGGATATATATCTATATATGATATTAAAATGGATTATCCAAAAACAGTGTCATTTAGAAGAGTCCCCTTGGGAGGTGCACGCGCACCTGTGCCCATTCTTGTTTTATTTTCTCTCTGTTGCGCGTGCCGTAGTCTCTCTCACACTTATGTTTTTCTCTGCTGAGAAAACTGTAGAAATGTATTATTTACAGTGCTGAAAGAAAACTGTCATGGTCCCATTTCTCTTCTCCTCTTCATCGTGTCTTTCTTTCCTTCCTCTTCTTGTAACATTCTAGTTTCCACTGTTGTGTTTCCTCCGTGCATTTACAAAGCTGTGCTTACAATAAAATAAAGAACTTGTACAGAGCATAAGACCGGCCTCTTTTGTTTTTTACAGAATGTCCTATTGAAAAAGTGGATAGAAAAGTTAATGACATTAGTGTTGTATTAAACATGTTCATTTCTACTTACTGAAGTGCTGCTTGTTCAGTGTAACATCGAAGACTGATCCTTTTAGTGGTTAACTGTCAGACACAAGATCAGTGATATGCCATTTATGTAACTTTTAAAGATCTTCTGTGTTCACAAAATGTAAACATTCAAGCAACTTTTAAATTTTGAGTCAGGGGTGATAAGCTAAAAAAAAAACTTAATTTATTGAGACATGTTGAGGATTTCTTTTAATTAGAACTTAATGTTGGACCTTTTCCTTTTGGCATCTTAAATTGTTAAATTTAAAATCACTGTTTCCTCAAGAACCAGGGTCTAAATAAAGTCACAGGGTCCTTTTTTTGCCTTTATTTTAGGGATGGGTCTTGCAGCGCTGAACATTAATAATGTCTAGTAAATAGTCACAACACTATTTACCAGTTTTAGACTCATTCATACAATCTTTACAGGTCTTTAGATCTTGATGTGAACACAACAACAGACTTAAAGTACCATTTAATAATCAGCCCCTGGAAATAAAAGTCCTAGTTTTGTGTGGTATCCAAGCCTGCCATGTAAAAACATTACAATATATCTTAACGTAGCTATTTGAGAAACCAGTGTTGAGTTTCATGTGTGCATTCAATCTGAGTGGGCTGTAAATTTAGGTGCAGCTAAAGACGTCTCAGATACAGCACCAGCCTGACCTGCAAAACTCCTCTCCTCTCTGCAGTAACATCTTCACTGCCAAGAGTCCCTGCAGTTTATACACGACCTGTCATCAGAAAGTACTTATAATTAACCATAGTCCTAGCAAATCTATGAATCTATTCACATTTATCAGATCCTAATACTCATAATTCCTATTTGTTGTTCAGTTTTATAACCCTAAGCAATCTGCTAAATGAAATAATAATTCAGTTCAACCCAGGGAGGAAAAACTACTTCTGCAAGATTAAAAATGCAGCTCATACATTCAAGAGCAGATACTCACATTTGAAAAATTTTAAATACTGTAAATGGTGGAACATTAATAGAGGTTATTTTGCATTCTTTGTACTTTTGTTCTAACTTGTTTTCTAATAATGCCTCTATACGTCAAATCATTGAAATAAAGGGTTCTTATTGAAGTGGTTTTCTGAAAGGTTTTTTAACTTATGTTTGTGGCATTTTCAGTTGTTGTATCTTACATTTGTAGTATATTCAGTTGTTGTATTCTCTGTTTGTAGCATTTTTCTGTTCTTGGGTTTCATGTTTGTTGCATTTTAAGTTTTGTATTTCATGTATATTTTGTATGTGATGTTTGTTTTATGTGGACCCCAAGAAGATTAGCTGCTGCATTAGTGGCAGCTAATGGGGATCTGAATAAAGGAATAAAGGATAAAGGGTCAACTTGATCAAATTTAAAGGTGCATTTAGTGTTCCTACTTAAGTGTTTCTATAGGGGGTAGAGAAACCCATCGGATGGGTTTTGAACCAAAGTCTTAACTTGTATGTTTCCCTCCAAACCTTGATTGTCCTAGTACTTAGAAATGGAGGCAGTCACTAAGTCAAGAGGCGGGTCTTGGTCTTTCCAAACACGGGCTAAAATAGCGCATGTACCCTACAGTACTAAAACACACTGTGAGCCACGTTCAGGGTCCGACCGGTGGATAATAATTGACCAGATAACAAGTCTGCAACCGCTCTCTGCTGAGCAAACTCCTCTCCAGGCACTGAAACTATCATGAACTCCTATCTGGACCGTCTCGGCACCGGGTTGAGTCCAGGTTGAGTCTTGTTTATTCAGAGTGAGACAGGTGTTGCTGGGGGCGCGATGTTGTTCTGGCAGCCCCACACCGAAAACTTCCGAACCACCATACAGAGACACGGCGACAACAACTACACACGGTGAGAGCTTAATACTTCATATAAACATAATGTGTATTTAGTATAGTTTATGGCCCGTCATGGTGAGTTCAAGTGTTATGGGAGTCAATGAATAACTAATCAGTGCTTTCACTTTTCAGCGCTTCCATGTGTTTATAGTAGGATAGTCTATAATACTGTTTGAAAATCAGGAGGGTGTATATATATCTTATGTTATTAATCTGCAATCTGCCAGACCACCTAACATCAGTGACTCTTCAAACAACAGTGTACACAGGGGCGTAGTAGTTGGGGGGAAAGTGGGACTGACTACCTAGGGCCCAAGTGGGGAGGGGGCGGGGGGCTAATGGACCTAAAATAATATGTGTTTTCTACTACGCTTTTCTTTTGTTTTGTTAATAAGATAACTAAAATTGTATGAATAAATAAATAAATAAACATTCAGAATTCCTTTCCTGGAAAAAAGGGGAGTCTCTTCCTGTGGGCTAGATTGATCGGCTCCGTGAGATGTGCGTCTGATGCCTTAAGTGGGGAATTGTCATATTTTCATAGCATCAAGTGTGGCTGAATCTGATTGAAAGTAAACTGTAGTTTTTTAAGAGTTTCATTTCACT
Organism: Notolabrus celidotus; assembly: GCF_009762535.1. Classification (NCBI taxonomy): domain Eukaryota; kingdom Metazoa; phylum Chordata; class Actinopteri; order Labriformes; family Labridae; genus Notolabrus; species Notolabrus celidotus. The sequence continues at coordinate 16,510,420 of NC_048287.1, read as the reverse complement.
TCATGAGGTTAGATTATAACAAATAATGCCCCCTTTTTGTTATTCAACAAGTCACTTGGCTTAAAATGATCTTGTTTAAATATGCAGAAAGTCTGAAGGTCAATATTGTGCTGTTACATTTAGAGAAATTGTATATATATATATATTGATATGTAGCTTAGATTTGAGTCAGTTAACCAGGATAGCTTGAAGCATATATTTTTGTTTAATGCAAATAAACCAGTATTGTAGCAGTGACGTTATACTTTGTAGGGTTGGCTGTGGTGATGGGGCCCAATGAGATATCTTTTCAGGTGGCCCAGAATTCCTTGTGACGCCCCTGAGTGTACAGCTTACATAATAATTATAAACTGAGGCAAAAGGACTAGATTAAAAAAAATAAAGCTAGGGGCTAAATTATCAAAATGGGTTTTTTTTCCCTTTTGTGCTTTTTCATATTCTTAAATATTTTTGAAAAACACCTATATATTTTTTTTTTGAAATAGACCAAATGGGAGATGTTTTCATCAAATAAGCCCATTTATAAACAAACATGAATTTATCAGCGCTCAACTGAAATTCAGTGTTTTCTAGCTTCCCTTGTTATACTGTGAGTGTTGAATAGTTAAAGGAACAACTGACAGGTCATTTTTATTTTTTCATTTTACCTTTATTTTACCAGGACTAGTCCCATTGAGATGCAAAGTCTCTTTTACAAGGTAGTCCTGGCCAAGACAGCAGCATAAAAAGTTTCACAAAGACATCAAGACAAAACATATAGTAACAAGTAACTAATACATTAATATATAAGTTAGCAGTGTTAAGATCTAAAACTGCTTTAGAGAAAGTGTTAAAAACAGTAGAAACTTTGTATTGCCTTGTCCATTCTGTCTCTTGTGGTGTGAATGAGTTGTTTAAGTTGGGTCGTTGTTTATTGTTGTGCGTCTAAAATGTCCTTTTCCTTTTTCTGTACCCACCTCATAAATGGAAAAATTCAATAAAAATATTTGAAAAAAAAAAAACAAACAGTAGAAAACTATTTGACGACGGTGACTTTTTAGATTTCTCGGAGGCAGAGCACACATACAGTAGGACACAATGACGGAAGCTCGGACGCCTCTGATTGGACAATCCCCCTGAGCTGGGCACAGAAGGCGCACTCTGATTGGCTGATCGCAGTCCTGGCATCCTTCCTGAAGGCTGGCTGGTGGAAACCCTGCAGGCTTCACGGACCTACCATAGCCTGTATGCTGAGGGAGCCATGTTGATGCCTGCTGGTTTTGTGTCAACCGTTTCATATTGGATGGTTACAGAACTGCGTATCAAGGACCGGGAGCCTCAACGGTGATTCCAGCGCCGCGATGAAACGAGGAGAGCGGTGTGGGGAGGTCCAGGGAGCGGCCGAGGAGACCAGGTCTTAGGTCTTAGGTCACTCTGTGGATAGAAAACAAGTGGACGATATTAGCCTGGGAGCTAGGTAGCATCAGCTGTGCGGACGCTGCGTGGGAAGCGGCGTGTGGACTAAAACACAATCATCTGTGCTTCTTCATTTAGTGGAGATAAAGTTAGCTACAGGACTCGGAAAGGAAACGACGAGGCTTCAGGGTTTGAGTTGATCTTTGAAGAGTAAGCTAGCTGCTGGCTAACGCTAGCTCCCGTCTGTAGTCACGACTAACATTTGGCTAGCTGACTGGAGTCTAACTGATCGACACTTTCAGACAGTTGTGGAGCTCCGTGCTGTGTGAGAACCGACCGAGTGGAGATATGGCGACACATCCAGCCTCTGCAAAGCTATCAATCCGCCTGCCCAGCTTGCCAAGGAGCGGCTAACGGGCTAGCAGCATAACTTTCCTCTCACCGTGTTGTCCCCCCCTCACAAAGCTGCAGAGCCCCACTTCCTTCACCGAACATCTCGTACCTGAAGCAAGCTGGCGGCCCTCCGTGTAGAAGCCGAGGACAAGGAGCTGGGGCCGATGGCCTGGGTGCTGAAGATGGACGACGCCTCCATCGAGTCGGGGCTGGTGCACGACTTTGATGCCAGCCTGTCCGGCATCGGGCAGGAGCTGGGGGCTGGAGCCTACAGCATGAGGTTAGACACCGAGTCAACACATCAACAACCACAGCTTTCAAACACAGTACGAGTACAGTACACAGTGTCTATCCGGGTTTACATTACACCCCTCCTGCCCTTTGTACCGAGAGGCATCGCTTCTCTTTGTTTTTGTGGTTTGGAGAAGGGCAGTCATTGCAGGGACCCACGATCAGGGGCAATGATTACATTCTCCAAACTCATGCTTTTAGCAGAAGAATGACGTGTGATGCAGTGAGGTGCAAAGGCATACATCGCTTACTAGCCTCTGTTTACTTTTCATGATAACAGGAAGTCTGCACGACAGGCCCTGTTTGGCTCCTGTGACTGGTGACGGGTTTATCAGAACATATGTGTGGCTTCGTTTCTTAACATAGGTGGTGAGATAAACACAGGCCTTGATGTTTCATTTAAGGTGCGAGTCTGTTTATTTGTATTATGTTTGTGTTCTTTGAATTTAAAAGTTGTTATAGGGTGCATTCACAAAATACACAGCTTCATTACTCAAGTCAAAGTATAGATACTCCTGGTTAAACATTACTCCAATACAAGTGAAAGTTGCTCTGTCAAATTATTACTTGAGTTAAAGTACTGAAGTACTTGCTTTCAAAAATACTTAAGTATTCAAAGTACTTCTTAAAAAATCTCAAAACTTTGTATTTTCACAATACATAAGTGTATTCAAGAATACATAGAAGTACATTCTGTTACATTATGTTTATTTAGAAACCATTACTTTAAATATCTGAAAACTATACCATGGAATAGAAACAGAAACTAAGTTATTCCAAGCACAGACAACTTAGTTTGAAATGTTCATCTGGAATGAAATAAAAGTTATTTAGCTCAACACGCGTTCTCAGGTTGGACAGTGGATTTTTGTATGTTAGGGCAGAGTGGGAAACAGGGAGAACATTTCAAACGATATGTATCATTCTTCATTTCAAAAAACCTCTAACACGGGCTGAAGATATGACCATGGGTGCTCAGGTGGAGAATTATAGCCATCATTACCACCTCTAAATGAACTGCCTGATCTGAGTGAAATTTGCACTGTGTTTGCTCCATATACAGGTGTGACTAAACCACTGAGACAAACAGAACTACACAAACACATTTTACTGTCTTAGGGATCAGATTTCAGAAAAGAGAAGGAAATTCATGAGCTGACTTCAAAGCAAAAGTAGTGAGTAACTAGAGCATTGATAGAAATGTAGTGGAGTAAAAAGTACAATTATTGTCTTCTGAATGTAGCAGAGTAAAAGTAATACATTCCCCCCAAAAAATATACTCAAATAAAGTACAGATACTCAAAAAATGTACTTAGATACTGTACTCAAGTAAATTTACTTTGTTACCGTCCAACACTGATTGACATGGAGGTATAGTTTGCTAAAGCTCATTCTCAAGATCAGAAAGGTTTGAATGTTGTCATAAGATGCACTCTATTCTCAGGCATAACAAAATCTGTGGGGTTGATGAACAATTTTGTGGTTTTTTGTCAATTAACGTTACTTTACTCTGCATCATCTCCACTCCCTGACATCATTTGAAGGCATTTAAATCCCTATTTTTTAAATACATTTTATACACCTGAAACTTCCAACACTGAGAGAGACATGTTTTCCAAACTACCAGCGACAGCACAGATATTTCAAGGAAACTGAATGAAATAATCTTCCTATTATATGAAGCTCTAGCAGACTCTGATACCTTACACTGACTGCAGGAAACACTTTAACAAACTCTTAACCTGCATATTAAAGCAGGTTATGATCTGGAGGCACCTGTGTACAAAGCAGTAGGTCTTATCTCATTACTGATCCTGTCCTGGACATGTGTGTGAAGTTTCCTCTGAAAAGAATTCTCCTCCTGCTTCATATTTACTTGTTGACACACCGCTCACAATCACATTTTAATGGTTGAGATTTTAATATTGACTCTCTCTCACTCTGCACGCAGTGAGTCGCTTCACTGGAATCTGACCAGGTGATGTGCATTAGAATTACATAGCTGATCCTCTAGTGCAGGGGTTCCCAAAGTGTGGGTCGGACTCGGGACCTCTTGGGGGGTCACAAGACACAAATGGGGGGTTGTGAGATGTCTTCCAGAGTGTTTATTATTTTTAATTATATAAAAATAGAACATTTTACCCATTATAGTAAAAATATCAACAAAAATAGTAGCTTACTTTGAAATAAAACCCTGAAAATAGAAAGTGTAATGAGTTTCCTGCCTTTCTTTGTTGCCAGATGACTCTTAAGGTTAGGGTTAGTGAACAGTTAATTATCAAAAGCATCAGTAGCAGCAGATTAATTCATAACGGCAAATGAAACACACACATGCTCATACATGTAGGGTCATTTTCTGCAGACCAGCTAAATGAAGCCACATTAAATCACTTTGAGGGACAGTGGGAGTTGCGACTCTTTGGCATCTATATTTTGGGGGTCGGGGGCTGAAAAGTTTGGGAACCCCTGCTCTAGTGCACTTTTAATTATCATACACATACTGCATTCGATTTAAACTGTTTTGTAACTGTTAAAAACTCCTTTAAAGCTGGTTTAATTATGAGTCAGGGGTTTCCAGCACTGCCAGGGTCTTATGATTCAGGGAAACATTATTAGTCACCTGTTGGTAATGTGTCTGTGGAGGATGGAGACATTTCCTGTGTCCGTCTCTCTTAAAAAGCTGAGAAGAACTGAGCTGGAATCCATGTGGCATTGTTGTAAACCACCTGTTCAATTAGTAACTCCTGGTATGTGTGTGTACTGAGTTATGTAACAGGTTATGGGAGGTGATGATTTTTGTGAGGCAAAGGCTAGCAGCTCTCAGTACATGCATTGGTCTTATCAGCGGCCTCTTCGGCCATCTGCCTACAGGCGTGCATTTATCTGTGCATGTGTGAGGGACGCAGCATGTCAGCAAGTTTATCGTTTCACAAGTGATGGGCTGTGAAGTTAATTAGTGCAAACAGAGTAGTGTGTGTGTGTGTGTCCAGGAGGAGTTGTGGTGTCTGTCTATCTGTGGTGCTGTTGGGGTGAGTTAGGGGGCAGGTTTTGAGCCAGTAGCTGGTAGGAACAGAATGTCTCAGTGTGTGTCAGTGGAACCAGCTCCTCAGGTTTCAGGAAGCAGATGTAGTTTTCCTGGGCAGCGAGGTGAGCAGGGCTGCGGCACCCAGGTTGGCACGGTCTGCAGGAAAAAATACTCACTGGCAAAAGTGAGTGAGTGAATCTCACAAGCTGCTCTTTTGAAGATTTATTTGTTTTGGGAGGAAGGTGGAGGAGGAGGAGTGTCTTAAAACTGTCTAACAGTTTTCTTTTATTTAAGTTTGGACCAGGTTAAAAGCAGCGTCATGATGTATTTAAAAGATTCTTTGTAATTTGATGCCATAATCTGCATTCTCTATGTTGATGGGAATCCCTCCCTGCATACACACCCACACGAAAACACACCGTGCACCCGTTGACACTCCCACAGCATTTGTCAGGGTGAGCTGAGGACAGGTTGCCTGTCTAGAGTAGCTGCCAAGTGTGAGAGATATTGTGTGTGTGTGCGTGTGTGTGTGTCAGCAGCTCAGGCTATCTCTGGTCGTTTTTGTTCATTTATCCCTCTGCGGCCTCATGCATGCATAATAAGAGAGCCATTTGATCGATGGAGAGCCCTCGTCACTAATTCTAAAATAAGCCAATCCGTTTAATAATTCCACACGAGGAAGAGGAGGAGCATTGTCTCACCACGCTGGAGCACGCAACAGTTTAAGTGACCTAAACCAATTTGATGTGTTTCAGCGATAATTGCAAAAGTTGGAAAACAAGAACGACCACTTTTAAGGAATAAAGAAGCCGTTTCTGTTTGCCTTCAGGGAGGTCATGGTGATTGTTACAATCCCTCACAGTTTTGGTGATCCAATAAAAGCTTGGATTTTCTAGTTAAAGAAATGAGGCAGTTTAAAGGCAAGAAAAATGCACCGCTTGAGCTGTTCTTTGAAAAACTTTTCACGCTGCTCGGGCTGTGCTTCAGTGATGATTTTTCTCTCATGCTAATGTTTTCTCTCTGTCCCCTCTCCTCAGCGATGTGCTGGCTCTGCCAATCTTTAAGCAGGAGGACAGCAGCCTTCCTCCTGAGACCGAGACCAAAAACCCCCCATTCCAGTATGTGCTGTGTGCCGCCACCTCACCTGCTGTCAAGCTGCACGACGAGACGCTCACATACCTGAACCAAGGTGTGACACTGTTAATGTCAACTTACATTTCACGCTTCTGCTGACCTGTTGAAGCAGCTCATGAAGACGTTAGTGTTTGATGCTTTTCATATATACACAGGTCATTCGGCCACACGTATCATATAGCATCAGTAGATACCAACATTAATCTACCGCACATTAGTGTAATTACTGTAAAATGAAACCACTGATGATGTGAATGGCCTTCTCTGACCTCAATGCTTGAAAGTACCAACAGTGTGATTCATCTACATTAGATTATGGCAAAAATTAAGATTTACTTTATTGAATAAAAGGGAATGATAGACAACATGTGTATTTTTACACAGGGAAAAATCAACACAGCTGTCGGATGAGACATAAGATACCCGTCATGGAATTTTCAACATGGATTTACAGATTTTATACACACATTTTAGTCTGTAAATATAGATTATTTTGAATTATTACTGCAGCTTTAAAATGCAAAATCAAATGTCTTCTATAGGTGCATTTCGACCAAGAGTTCCGGGTTCTTTAAGCCCCCAGAACTACTTTCCCCGGATCTAAAATGTTCCTGTGCCCCCATTGTTGTCTGCGTTTCGACCGCGGGCTGAAGTCCTGGGTAGATTGTGCAAATCAGGCCAGTGACGTATGGAGAAAAAAATATATGTTAAATCATATTTTGAAATCTTAATAAAAACTAAACTAGTTTGCATTCCCAGGAACTCCGTCTGTGTTTCAACAACTGTGTAAAGTCCACAAACACCATTACGTTCAACCGAAAGTCCCAGGACCCTTGAAAAGTACTACCCCCCCAAGCAGGGGCTTTTCAGGGGGCAGATTATCTACCCCTGAACTAAATTTAGACCCTGATTCCTCCGGTCTAAACGCACGTAGTTCAGGGGTAAAGTTCCTGTGGTCGAAAAACGCCTAAAATCACAGAGTGGTCTGTATAAAGACAGTCCCCTCAACCTCCCCTTTGGGTCCAGATTTGAAGGTTTGATAGGAGGCGAATTATGATGGGTTGCCAGTATCTGCTGTCTCAGCGAGATAGAGGGACCCTGATCTAAACCCTGATGGGACACACGCACTTAAAATAACTTTCTGGCAATTCATCATATTTGTACTGTGGCTATTCTTCCTGCAGCATAGCACTCAGGATGGGAAGCTCATTTGCTGTTATCAAAAAGATAAATTCTCACTGCTGTGTTCCAGGTTGCAAATCATATTAACAGAGGGAAACAAATATTTATAATGTCACTGCATCCGCGTTGACCAGCAGCAACTAAAAAAGACAACAGATAATGAAAATCAGTGAGGAAATGAGGCAAGATTTATAGGCAAACTAAACAGTTTGATATCCATTAGACAACAGGTAAGGTTGGTATTTAGCCAAGCCAAGTGAATGTTACATTTGCTGTTGTCCAGCAGAAGTTTATCTCAAGTTGTTTTTTTTGTTTTTGTTTGGACTGGTAATATGGCCAAATTTCCATTCAGATTTTCATAATCCATAAATTATGTCAGTTGCTGACCAGTGAAAAAAGTTATGAAATGTTTTTCACGAATCGCAACCTTGTGCAACATTATAACATAATGAAAGCTTCCTATCCTGAGTGACATCAGAAGAATAATCTGGACTTGTGAATAAGTTATGTGATGAATGATGGGGGTATGGCTAGACCTAGAAGGACAAAGGTTTTTGTAATTTGGAGTTGTTTGTGGAAACCTACAAACATAGACTCTACAAATGGACAACAATCTTAGAAGTTCATTGCATGTCCCACAGAGCAAGATAGATCCAAAAACATATAAACTGTTGCATGCTGAATTTGAGCATCGGCATTCATCACCACCCTCATATTTTGAAGTAAAAGCCAATACATTATAATAAATTACATTTTAAGGACTGTGATCTTTTTCTATAAATCCAAAAATTCTCCTCAGAGGCGTCGAAGGACTGAATCATGAAACATATTGAGAGCAGAGAACGAAGGGCAACATGAAACACAGATATTCAGATGATATCTGAATCATCGGTCTGTGAATTTGTCTCACAGTCAAAATCCACAGCCAACATTACTGAACTCCAGCCAAAGAGTTTAGAGTCATATTTTCTTTCCATGCATCAGTTTTTGACAGCCCAAATATTGATTACACAGGCCTTTAAATACAGCCTTGCACCTGCAGAAAACAACGTTAACCACAACAAAGACTGCACTTTTAATCTGCAGAACTTCACTTCAGAAAAATGAGTTTAGCCATTAAACCAGAATATGAGCAATAACACACAAACTAAACTTACCTTTGTAATATCATTGTTAGACAACCAAGACATATAGCATTCACTCCGCTCTTGCTTTGATTGTAGTAGCTCTCTGTCACGATTCTGTACTTTATTAATCTCCCTTCTCTCTCCATCTCTTTCCCTGTATCTCTCAGGCCAGTCTTACGAGGTGCGTATGTTGGACAACAGGAATCCAGGGGAGCTGCCGGAGCTCACAAACAAGATGGCAAAGGTGAGAAGATCCTCACTGTTGGAGAGGAGAACACCATACTTCTGTCTCTTACCCTTCATACACGTTGTGCTGTCGGAATTGCAATAATACATTTCTGTGAAAATTAATCTGAAAGCAAAAAATCTGACTTTTAATGAATTCACACAATGCATATCACGTCAGCTCAATTGTAGTTTTCTTTATGACAGTACTTGGTTGTGACCCTCCCTTGCTGTATTTATAGGGTGACCTAGAGTCGATCTATGCAGTAAAGTATAACTCTTCTCAGTGTTTGCACATTAGAAGCTCTCAAACACACTAAAAAAACAGAAGAGTGATTTCCCAAGTTTAGACTTAGGATCATCTAAGGAGCACGTGAAGCAATCATACCTGTGTGTGTGTTTTTTTTTTGTAGAGCATAGTTCGGGTGGTGTTTCATGACCGCCGGCTGCAGTACACAGAGCACCAGCAGCTGGAAGGCTGGAAGTGGAACCGTCCAGGCGACCGTCTACTTGACATCGGTAATTTTGCAGAGAAGTAGTGTACACTGTAACGATTCCTTGTGCGTGATTCAAGTTTAAATATCTCTGTTTGTGTTGTGTGTGTGTGTGAGACAGATATCCCCATGTCAGTGGGCATTATTGAGCCAAAGACCCACCCCTCCCAGCTGAACGCAGCAGAGTTCTTGTGGGACTTAAACAAAAGGACCTCTGTTTTTGTGCAGGTATTACACACCCACATTTACATTCACACACACCCACACACACACACACACACACACACACACCCACACACACACACACACACACACACACACACACACACACACACACACACACACACACGTCAGCTCCTCTTTGTGCCATCTTTTTGGGCGTGCCTCTTAATCTCCACATCAAACACACATTTTGATCACACACATGCACACTCTTGTCTGCAGGTGCACTGCATCAGCACAGAGTTCACTCCCAGAAAGCACGGTGGAGAGAAGGGCGTCCCCTTCAGGATCCAGGTTGACACGTTTGCCCTGGGAGAGGGAGGAGAGTACACAGAGCACCTCCACTCTGCCTCCTGCCAAATCAAAGTCTTTAAGGTACTCTCTCTCTCTCTCTCTCTCTCTCTCTCTCTCTCTCTCTCTCTCTCTCTCTCTCTCTCTCTCTCTCTCTCTCTCTCTCTCTCTCTCTCTCTCTCTCTCTCTCTCTCTCTCTCTCTCTCTCTGTGTCTCCTTTTCTTTAATGGTCTCTTCTTTTCTGATCTCGGTTCAGCCAAAGGGGGCGGACCGTAAGCAGAAGACGGACAGGGAGAAGATGGAGAAACGCACACCTCAAGAGAAGGAAAAGTACCAGCCTTCTTATGATACCACTATCCTGTCAGAGGTCAGTATGCAGCTGATATCAACTCAACACCCACCAGACTAAAGTTCTTACGAGCATCCATTTTTAGTTTTAATTTTGGGGGAATATCTTTGTTAAATTATGAACACCTGTATGAACATATTTCTGCACAATGGTTCACTTAAAGGCTGATTTCAGATGACGGGCCACAAATGTGTTTTAGATCACGTTAACTGCCAAACGTGACCTGAAACATCTTTTACTGCTTTATTGATCACATTGCTCTCTTTTAGATAGACTCAAAATTACTTCTATGACGTCTTCAAATACTTTAATTTGCCCGGATTACTCCCTTATGTGAAATGTAAAAAAAGGCAACAATAATCAAATCATTACATTGTTTAAATTGTTTAAGCTGTCTTCCTGCATGAAGACTTAATTTGCATCCATCAACGTGCACTTTCTGTGCAGATGTGTCGCTCGTTCTAGAAGCTGTTATTGCCACCTTTCCAGACACACATACAGCAGATGAGAACAGCCTATAGTAATGTTGATGGTGCTCAGGCACAGATGGATCAATTCCCCAGAGACTAGTGCCTGGGGCATGGGGCAGTGTCTTGTTGCACTCCACAAGATTTATTTACTTAAAAGTATGCCTACCTTTTTCTGAAATCAATCAAACAATCAAGGACAAGCGTAATTTTAACAGGTAGGAACCTTGAGCAGAACCAGACTCATGCTAGACAGCTATTTGCCTTGACTGTGGTGGGGTTGGAAATAGGGATAGAAGAAGATGCAGAATAAGAGAGATGGAAAATAACAACATCAAAAACAATAAAACCAGTACAGATAATGATGGTCAAAGTAGGTGTATTATTTGCAGGAGCTTCAAATGAATCCTAAAAGTCAACAGGCCTCATATTAGCATTTACAATAATACAATGTTGATAATAGGGGTAGGAATGAAAGTGTTAGCTATAGCAGTTAGAGTCCGAGATTAGCTTTGTAGCTGTGGTGATAATGGTGAGACTGATATTCATAGTTGTAGCAGCTGGAGTCGGGCAGGTGCACAGCAGCAGGCCGTCTACAGCAATGATCCAGAGGAACCTACGAGACAAGGGAGCTCAGGGATTCCCAGAAAGATATATGGTTAGTAACTTTAATGGGACATGCAGATTTAAAGTTAGTGACAGGCAGACAGTGTGCATGAGTATGACCTAACGAGGGGTTAAGCCTTGGGAAGTGGCGGCACTGCATTGTTCTAGGTATCCAGCATGCTCCTTTGTCTGGTTAAAATCTAACATTTTATACTTGTATATTAGTCGCACCGGTGTAGGATGCAACTCAATTTTTAGATGACAAAATATGTATTGAAAGTGTGTGATATTCCTACTTTTACAGTATATTAAACTGTTCAGTTGGAAAGCAACATGGCTATTATCTTGAAAACATTTTAAGGACAATCAGAAAAACATAGAGATACTAAAAAGTATACAGAGTACAAAAGTTGTAGCAGGAAATCACACCTTAATTTCCCTGACAGAAATCAAAAAGATAAGTGAAGATGGTGTTGGTGGTCGACAACAAACACAAAAACACCCTGCACAGATTTTTAATAGAAGCTTCAGAGTACAAAATAAAGCCCCGTTTCCACCAAGCGGTTCAGTTCAGTTCGTCTCTGTACGGCACGCGTTTTGTGGCGTTTCTATTGACTAAAACTGGGACAGGTCCCCAAATTACTGAGCCGTACCAGCCCACTTTTTGGTACTCTTCTATTGGGGTGCCAGACATACCGATCCGACCCCAGAAGATGGAGCTAGAAACACTGCAGTCTGTTGATTGGTCGAAAGAATCATCACTTCCCGTGTGACAGCGGTAATAAAGAACAATATATAACCCCGCCATGTTTAAATCTCTGGTGGACTTCGGGAAGATAACTTTTTTTGTGTGGAAAATGGCGTCAAGAAACAGCATTCCATGGTCAACCACGGAGGTGCAGACTTTCCTCGCGTTTTACTTCTTCGTTGCATTTATTAGCGGAGTACACTGTGTCGCGCTCCCATGACGTCACGCTATTACGTAGGCGTAAGGGGTTACCGATCCAGCACGTACCAAACTGTACTGATTCATACCAGACCGCTTGGTGGAAACGAGCAATAAAGGTCCTTTGGCAGGGCTCTGTTCTTATTGAATACATTTACAGTGTTTTCTGTGTATCAGTGGTTTTATCACATCTTTTATCAGTAGAAAGAAGTCAGCGTCCTGCAGTGATTTTATATGTTATGAACCTTTCTGACAGTCCTCAGGTCATCCACTGTGTGACTTAAGTGTGTTCCTGAAGGTTGAGGTTGTGTTCATGTGTTGGTCTGTGGCTGGCTAACCTCTGCTCTGTGTCTGTTTATGCAGACAAGACTTGAACCCATCATAGAGGATGCGGGCGACCACGAGCTGAAAAAGTCCAGCAAGCGGACACTTCCCGCTGACTGTGGCGACTCCCTGGCCAAGAGAGGCAGTGTAAGCACCCTGCTCTACTCTCGTCCAAGGAGACGACTCCTCTTCCCCTTACCAATCTATCCATAGACCCTCTAAACCTTTCTGCAGACACCTGACTGCAGTCTAAAGCTTGCTGGAAGACCCTCTGATCCTTCATTGTGATGTAATTTACCTTGGTTGGGGGTGGGGGTTGCAAAGCTACATTCCTAAATCACTCTGTTTTCTTCAACCTTCAACCTTTCGCTCCAGGGTAGTTGAAGTTGGCTAGCAGTGTGAAATACCCCTGTAGGTCTAATTATATTACTCCTGTGTATTTGTGTGTCTCTCCAAAGTGCTCCCCATGGCCGGATAACGCCTACGTCAGCACCAACCAGGCAGCTACTCCCTCATTCAGCTCAGCCCCGCTCTCCACCTACACAACCTCCTCAGTACCAGACAGGTAACACACAGACATCTCTCTCTCTCTCTCTCTCTCTCTCTCTCTCTCTCTCTCTCTCTCTCTCTCTCTCTCTCTCTCTCTCTCTCTGTCTGTGTCTGTGTCTGTGTCTGTGTGTGTGTCTGTGTGTATGTCTGTGTCTGTGTTCCCTTTCCCTGAAGTCTCTGTTAGTCTCTCCTCTTCTCATTGTCTTCTTTGTTGCAGTGATTCGTCCTCACCCAATCACCAGGAAGGCCCTGGCAACCATGGCAACTCGGAGGTAAGTCTGAACATGTTTCTCCCCCCCCCATATATAACATGGTAGGAAAGTTACAGAATTCCCTGACAGACACTTTGAAACTTACTGTTTCACAACTGTTGTGCTTTCCTGTCACTCCAAATTGTGTGTTTTGAATCTGCTTCAATAACTTAAATAAGGACTCAGCTGTGTTGTAGGATTGGTTTTGTGTATATGCTGTTGTGAACTAGTTTTGTATCTTTTTTGAATAATGAAACTCTGATAAGGTGAGAATAAAATAGGATTGAGTGATAGAGTGGCACGTTTGTGGTTACATCTGGTGCTACAGAGTGACAGATGATTGACGCTTTACGGTTGTCTTTCTATTTATCCTGGAAAAGATTTAGCTCTGAGGAGTGAACACAGCAACCTCTGGTGGCTTGTAAATTATATAGCAGCCTGTCTTGGTGGTATAAAGCAGGGGCTCCCAAACTTTTTAGCCCAGGACCCCAAAAATAACAGTGCCAGAGACTCGGGACCCATGCTGTGACTTTGGGTGGTTAAACGTTACTTACAGCCATGGGCAAGCACTAATAGGCCAATCCAAAAACGGACATTAGAAACTGAAAGCCAAAATACCATAATTTTGTTTATTTTAAAAAGGTTGAAAGCAGAATGGGAGTAATCTTCATGTTTAGTCTGTAGCAGCGATAGGATATACAGATTCTGATTTGCATTAATTTTAACCGATATATATTTTTATTTTTTTTATAAGAATGGATAGATTACACAATTTTAGATATTTGGAAAAAGGACAAAATTCTTTTGAAAGAACCACTTTTTCGATGGGATCTCGCAACCCCCCCCCCCATCAATACCTCGTGACCTCCCCAAAGGGGTCCCGACCCCCACTTTGGGAACCAGTGGTATAAAGCATCACTACATCTTAGTGATATTTATAGTTTCGCTGATTTGTGAGCAATAAAATACCATATTTTGCATATATGTATTTATGTTATTAAAAACAAATATTATTTATATATTTTATAATGTACCTATTTTGGGAAATATTTGGATTGAGATTAATGCTGATTGGTCATTAGCCTTAATAAGCTGTGTCAACAAGTGTTTCTGAAATTACAAACAATTTTGAAACAAAGGGATTGATAGAGCAGATTTATTCTGAAGCAGATAAAAAAATATTTGTTAGTTTAAGCTCTAATGCCATTATTTTGGACGTTTATATTCCTAACCAAAAACAGAATGCAGTTAGTAATTCATATCCCTGTGTGTTGACGTCCTGTGTTTCCGTGTCATCATGCAGCAGCTGAGCCCCACTGCCTCCATACAGGATTCACAGAAGTGGCTGCTGAAAAAACCGCTTCAACTCCTACACACGGCTCTTCTCTCACTTCTCAGGTACACACACAAACACACACACACACACACGCATTAAAGCATGGCTGTGATGTTGTAAAGGCTGCAGTAAAAGTGACTGTCCCTCTCATCTGTTGTGCAGGTTCTGATTTGTTGAAGCTAACCCGGGACGACCTGGTCCAGATTTGCGGGCCGGCAGATGGTATCAGACTCTTCAATGCACTTAAATCCAGGTGTGTTTTATTTTGTTTTTATTTAACCTTTATTTAATCAGGTGAGTCATTAAGAACAAATTCTTATTTACAGTGACGATCTGTCACTGTGCGTGCGTGCGTGTGTGCGTGCGTGCGTGTATGTGAGTGTGTGTGAACGAACACAAATTCAAGAGTGTGCTAGTGTGTCATGTCATTAATCATTATCTGTGTGGGCAGGTCAGTGCGCCCCAGGTTGACTGTGTACGTTTGTCAGGAGTCCCCTCGAGAGAGCCCCCTGCTGGAGAGACAAAGCACCAATGAAAATGGAGAACATAGTGTTTCCTCAAACTTACAAGGTAAACAAGCTTAAGAGCAACACTGCACTGATGCTAGTCCAGACAGTTTGCAGTGTGTGGGTATTAACATGAGTCTGTGTGATCTGTTTGTGTGCAGTGTATCATGCTCTGTACTTAGAGGATCTCACAGCTGCAGAACTTATCCGCAAGATGGCAAGTGTGTGCAGCCTTCCACTGGGGAAGATCAACCAGGTGTACAGACAGGGTCCCACAGGCATACACATCCTGCTCAGTGACCAGGTACACACACACACACACACGCACACGCACACACACACACACACACACACACACACACACACACACACACACACACACACACACACACACATACACACACACACACACACACACACACACACACACAAACAAGCATCTGTTTGCCAGTCTGTTCTTCTTAAAGACATTGAAATATCTGCTGAGGGGCGCTGGTTTAGCTCGGTTGGTAGAGCAGGCCTCCAGTGTACAGAGGCTACAGTCCTCATCGCACTGATCGTAGAACCGATTCCAGTCACAACAAGATTTGGTGCATTTCCTCCCCCATTCCCTACTCACGTTTCCTGTCTCTCTCTCAAGCCGTCTTTTCTAACGCTCAAAGCCTAAAGTAAAATCTTACAAAACAAATTCAGACCAACAGAGGGCTCTTTGTTTAAAAAAAAGCATCCCAAATACCAGGCTGAAATGTGGGGGACACCCAAAACTCTGATGTAGATACAAAAACATGAGTGATTAATGGTGCGCACATTGATGCTTATCTTTAGGACTTTTTAACCCTTCAATCCGTGCCCTAAACTTATACTTCAGTCGTCTTAAAATGCAGGAAATAATGGTATTTTGCGATATTGATAATAGTATTTTCTTCATAGTTCAGTATCAGTCAGTTGCAATCTGTAAAAATGCATCAAGGGTAAATTGCAGCACAATAATTACTTCCCTGTGTATAGGGAAAGAAATTAGCTGTGTGTCACTAGTTTGTGAACAGGAACAACAACTCTACTGTGTGTGACTCACTCATTTGAATGTCATTTACATGCACAGCTGTTCACTGTATTTCCTCTGTTTCTGCCGCCGTTTTTCACCCCGTCTGTTTTGTCTTTGGCAGATGGTTTACAACTTGCCTGATGAGAGCTGTTTTTTGATCTGCACTGTCAAAGGTGAGCACACAACACACTGACACCCAAGAGCCTCTAACTTTATGATTTGGCCAAGTAGATCCCCATTTGACGAGGATTTAATGTTCCTCTTTGCACTTGTCTCCCTCTCCAGATGAACTGAGCGAAGGACTCCATCTAATCCTGAAGTAGTGCGGAGGACAGATGGCATCACTAATACTCCACCCTCTGTTTTGGAGCAGAAGCCTCCTCTCCGTCCCTCCCTTGCCTGCCTCCACTCTTTCCTCATACTTCCACTCCAGTTCTCTCTTGAACGCTCGCTCGATGGAAAGCAGAGAGACTGCGCTAAAAGCCATGTAAATGTTAGAATCTGACATGGGTGTGTCCACTGTTTCATATTGAAAACACTATTAATGGAGCAGTTTTAGTTAAAAGAGGGGAGACTGGAGGAGGATGTGGAAGAAATATAATGATGTTGTATGTATTTTGATTTTAATATTTTATTTTTTGTCTTTTATATGGTTTCCGCGGGTGAAGGGAGGGGGGGAGGCTCCAGGAGGGAGGGGAGAGAGGTGTTCTGGCTTGAAGAAAGGAATACAAAAGAAAGCAGAGTTTCCTTTTTGCCCGTTGCCCTTCCTACACAACGCGCACAACCAGCATTAGGCCAGTATTTGATAACCTGTACTGCTGAACAGCATGCAATCTCAACATACTAACCTGCTTCAAGGAGAAACCCAACTTACTCTGCTTGTGTAACATTCTCGACGAGGGTTGTCTTAATAAATCATTTATTGAACGGCTGAGCTCAGAAACCCCTGAAATACTCGTGACAAATTTGTGGAAGTTGACACTTTTGATTTTGTTTTCTTGGAATTTGTCAAAGACTGATTTCATAAACTCATTTAGAGTCCAGCCATATCTCTCTGTCTCTCTACGTGCATCCTGTTTGGCCTGCACTTTTTACTGTTATTAGTTGATGCTTTATTTATGGATCAGCTGTGTTTGTTGCTCTCATTGTATTTCCTTGTTTCTGGTGCCATATTGGCTTTTTTAACTCCTGGTCTGTTGCTCACATTCACAAACACAGCACACACGCACCTCATCTTTGACTCCTCTGCTTTTTGTGCTGATTTTGAGACACTAGTATTGCTGGCTTTCAAGACACTTCTAGGATTTTGGCCATAAAAGTCAAAAAAGAGGAACAACCCTCTGAAAACGACTGTAAAACGGAGCAGGAGTGCCTATCCAAAAACCTACTCTGACGTGGACCAAACAGGTTTCAGATTGAAAGGCATCATCTGAGGAAGAAGCCTCACTGGCCTTGTTCATCTTGGTCACTAGAAGTGTTCATAGAACTGGTCAGATGGCAAATCAAACCCTCATCTACTAGAGTTGCTTGTTCTCTGCATGTACATCCACCCTTCATTCCAGGACCTTCTCTGCAAGAAACAACCCACCACACAGCAGACTGGTAGTAACGTATCACTCGATAACCTGGTTTTAATAGTCTTAAACTGTGGACTAGAAAATCATGGCAGCTCCACCTCTTTCTTCAAAATGTCTTGTTAAATGTAGCTTCAAGAGGAAGTGTGAGGTGTGTTTTCCGGCGCCATTACTTTGAAAAGTTACAGGAAGTCTCACACAGGTCCTGGGAGTCCCTGTTGTGTTTTTGATTTTGGTGCACGATATCTGACAATATTAAAAGTGCATAGAGTTTGCACGACTGTGTCAGATGGTGTGTGTGTGCATGTGTATCATTTCTCATTCTTTGATTTTCTCAGTAGTCGTCAAACTTTTTCTGTTGGTATGATGTAACTGTTTAGCCTGACATAAAGCAAAGAGCATGTGGAAGATGGAGAAACAGGAGGGATGATCTAGTTGCTGAGTGTGACCCTTCCTTATTTTCCAGATCTTAGAGACCAAGTCTGCACTGAAAATCACAAAGCTCCAGCTCAATGTGTAGTCAATAGTCCTACGGCCAAAACCTCTTATTCACCACTTACAAGAAGGAGAACAAAAGAAACTGAAATAAAAGACTAAAAGGTGTCTGTTCTTGTCTCGCTGCGCGCCAGAGCCAGGACTGTAGCTCTTGTGATGTTTACAAGGCAAAGTTAACTGTGTTCATAGACTCAAAGATTTAGCAAGTGATAGAGCGGATGTGAAACCAAGTTTTGGTCCCCTGAAAGCCTGATCCAGCCGTCTGTGTGTATGCTTGACTGTGTGTGAGTGAGAGCAGGAGAGGTGACCACCTTCATGTACAGCCTAATGTCAATGATGATGCTTCTCATGTGCACAGTATCGTATGCTGGAGATGTACACAACCACATGTGCTGGGAATAAATGATTTCATAACTTTCTCTGGTGTCCTGCTTCATCACACTAAAGTATTTGATTACAAGACAGGCATATATTAGATCTTAATTCATTTAGTTTTATATTTTCCACCTTTAAACTATAGCATGGGTATCCCAGATCATAGTCTTTTAATGTTCAAATGTATACCTCAATTTGCAAGCCCGCTTTTATTGGCTTTCTGAGGTAAATATTTTGTTTCTAATTTGAGTCAAACCTGGCATTATTGCAGACTTTTCTCTGATTTCCAGGTTTTGATGGACAGTTTACACAGATGGAGTAGTCTTAAGTATATCCGACTGACCTTGAATTGATAACACTTATTGAAAAGATAATCCAGAACTTTAAGGGACATTTTTTTGTCTTAATGGCCAATTAAAGCTTCCGTTTGGTGCAGAAAATTCCTAGTTTGACTCACCATAGTGGAAGGGAGAGCACAAAAAAAACATGATGAAGGTCTCTCAATGAAGGTGGTTAGGATCTAGATTCATGTATGATTTCCCTCTGAACATTTTGTTATAAAGGCTGACTCTCATGTGGGTTGAATTGGGAATTGTCTCAGCAGACTACCTGTGTCTTTGTCCTCAGACAAGTCATCTGGTTCTAATTTTCAAATCATTTCTAATTAAGGTGTACAAATGCAATAATTTAGGAATATGTAAAAAACCAGTCTTAACCTGTTAAGAGAAGGCCTGAAAAGTTACAGCTGATCTTTAAGTTAAGTGTTATTGCTTCAGTTGAGTCGAGTAGGCTTATTGGATTATGAAGTGAGTCAGCATTGAAAAAAAATAAAAATCTTGTTTGCTGTCAATGTTAAAACATATCAAGCAGTTTTTATGCAAAAAATGTTAGTTATAGGGATACAATCTGGGTATGTATTTAATCCCACTTTAACAATTTACATTTCCTTGTTATGTTATATGTTTGGTATATACATTTTTGCATTTGAGTTGTGAAATGTCTTCAGGCCTTCCATGACTCATGAGGGAAATATCAGTTTAAATGGTGCTGAATCATTGTGTTCAATCTGATCGCCTCAGGGTAAACCTTAGCCATGTGATATCCAGGTCTTGAAAACCGTAGGAAGGGGGGGCCCCAGGAATTCTGGGCCCCCTGAAAATATATCTCAGTGGGCCCAATCACCACAGCCAACCCTACAAAATATAACATTGCTGCTATAATACTGGTTTATTTGCATTAAACAAAAATGTATGCTTAAAACTATCCTGGTTAACTGACTCAAATCTAAGCTACATATCAATATTATTATTTTTTTTACAATTTCTCCAAATGTAACTGCACAATATTGACATTCAGACTGTCCATCTCTTTAAACAAAATTATTTGAAGACTTGTTGAGTAACAACAAAGGGGGCATTATTTAATCTAACCTCATGAAGTAAAAAAAAAAATTCTAAAAACCTACAGTTTACTTTCAATCAGATTCAGCCACACTTGATGCTATGAAAATATGACAATTCCCCACTTTAGGCATGAGACGCGCATCTCACGGAGCCAGAAAGAAATTCCAGAAAGGAATGCTGAATGTTTGTTTATCTATTCAGACAATTCTAGTTATCTTATTGCAGTTATAAAAAACAAACAAAAGAAAAGCGTAGTAGAAAACATACTTTATTTCAGGCCCCCATCCACACTCGGGCCCTAGGTAGTCAGTCCCACTTCTCCCCCCACTACGACGCCCCTGCCTAGTTATATTATATTTTTGGTATATAAATATTTGAATTGGAGTTGTGAAATGTCTTCAGGCCTTTCATGACTCAGTAGGGAAACATTAGTTTAAATTGTGCTGAATCATTGTGTTCAATCCTGAGCCATGTGATATCCCGGCCTTGAAAACCATAGGCCGACTTGTAACACAAAGATGAGAACGAACAAGAGGTTCAGGTAATCAGGAAGATCACTTTCTGTCGTACAGCCCTGAAGTTTAATTTGTTGATAGGCTACTATGTAAAGCCATGGGAGTACTAGAAGATTAGCTGTGGGCAGATGCTTGTGCCATTTCCTCTCTCGACACTGATCTCGCGCCGTGCACGTCGTCGTTACCCATGACGTAATTTGACGTTCCCTGTCAGAATCCAGGAAGTGAGTCGCTGGCTGTTGTTTGTGTTCGTTGGTTGCTAATCGTCTCTTGTTCTTCTGATTCAAATATCGATTTCACGGGCCGAAATGGCAACGTTTATTTCAGTCCCGTTGAAGAAGTCCTCTGAAGTGGATCTGGTGAAACCGCTGTCGAAGTTTGTCACAGCCACATACCCGAGCGGCGAGGAGCAGGGGGAATACATCCGCGCCGTGGAGGAGCTCAACAAGCTCCGCAGGAACGCGCTGGGGAGGCCGCTGGACAAACACGAGAGCTCACTGGAGATCCTGCTGAGGTAGAACATACTGAGTTTCATAACACTCTTCATCTAGATGATGTGTTGTTTAACACTTCCTCACCTGTCGAGGTGAGTTAGCGCGGTCACTGCCGCACCCAGATGTGTTAGCTTTTAGTTGCTAACCTGGGAGCTAAAGTTGGTCAAGCTAATAAGCTAGGAGGTCGATCTCACCAGAAGTACTGACTCATGTCTTTCACGTTCCCCGTGAGGCTGACACAGACTTTACTTTTCAACTTGTTAAACTGTCTAATATTCTGTCGATGACATCAGCCATGATGGTCGAGTTAGTTCTAATCTATAGCTCCGAGTGGCTTGATTTACATTAGCATTAGGATTAGCTCAATCTATCAACTTTTTGTCTGTACTAAACTTTATTGAAATACAGAACACACACAGAAAAAGGGGACAACAAGTCAATGGCATGTTGTGTTCTAAAACTTAAATGTTAAAGTAATAATAATAATAATGATATGATAATGATGATAATAATAATAATAATAATAATAATAATAATAATAATAATAATAATACTTTATTTATATAGCACTTTTCAATACAAGTAACAAAGTGCTTTACAGTGGGCAATAAAAACATGAAGAAGTGCAAAGCAAAATACCAAGAAAAATCCTTCTTAATTAGTATTACACTATGATTTACCCTTATATATCTTACACCAACATCGTTTGGGCCAGCACCATTGAAAGTAACCTGAAGCACCATTGAAAGTAGCCTGAATGGTATTTGGTCTCTGCAGAAACGTTTTATTAAAATTATCACATTTTCCAACCGATTCAGTAGTTCTACTCTCATTTTTCAATCATTACGAATCCTCACCATCTTTGATCTTCACCGTCTACAAATTTATATTTTTGTCTTTCAATACATTGACAACTTACTCCCAGCAAGCTTTCCGGATTTAAAGATCCATCTTTACCAAACAAGGTCTGCAAACAAACTCCATCCAGCTCTCTTTGGGACAACATTTTCTCAGTTTTCCACCAGATATAGAGGCCCTCACTTTTGGAACAGTTTACCAGCTCACATAACAAGTAACACAAATTTCAACTCATTCAAGAAACAAACCATAAACTTTCTATTAGGTGAGTTAAGTAATAAAATATGATACAAATATTGCATATTGCAATATTGCATATTTACAAACACATAGCCTCCCTACTCTCCTAACTTATAAAGAGATATTCTGTTGTTTGTTTTTTTTTTGTTTTTTTTGTTTTTTAACTCTTCTTTTCATCATCTTGTTTTAAATATTACTCCCTCTTATTAAACTTTTTTTGTTTTTATTTGTATGTAGATATTCTGTTATACATTGATACCTTGTCGTTGTGTTGATTGTTTTCTTTGGAGGGCCACTCGACAAGCCTGTTAGGGTTTTTTTGGCTCCCCCTGCACATAACATGTTAGTGGTTAGTTTTATTATTGAATTTACCTATTATATCTTGGCTCGTGTTATTGAACATGCAATGTTTTGTTTGGTCTTTTATATATGTAATGTATTAAAAAATAAAATAAAATAAAATAAAAGCTTAAAAACCCAACAAAAATATAAAACAGACCCTTAAAATCAGAGCTAAAATTAAATAAAATCACACAATAAAAGCTTTCCTGTAAAATTGTGTCTTGAGTAATGAAATAAAACACGGGACTGACTCTGCAAGTCTGATCTCCTCTGGCAGGCTGTTCCAGAGTGTAGGAGCCCTGACTGAATAAGACCTGTCCCCTTTAGTTTTCAGTCGGGTCCTTGGAACATCTAGCAGAGCACTGCCAGAGGATCTCAGACTGAGACCAGGTTTGTAGGGGGATAAAAGCTCCGAGATATATAGAGGGGCGAGTCCATGCTGTGCTTTAAAAGTCAATAAAGACGAGCTGCTGCGTTTTGAACTGTTTGAAGACGGTGGATTGATTTTTGACTTAGACATGTGTACAGGGAATTACAGTAATTGAGACGGGAGGTTATAAAAGCATGAATATGTTTCTGAAGATCTTTTGCTGACATTAAGGACTTGACTTTGGATATATTTCTGAGCTGATAAAAACAAGACTGGACAACTTTTATACTTTAATAGAAGTAAACATACTGATAATTACATTTGTATAGAGCTTTTACGCTTTACAAAAGTATGTTATGTTACTGTAAAATCATTCAAACCTATGAGCTCCTTTAGATAAAGTTGCGCTGACTGTGAAATGATGCTGAATCGAAGTCCAAGCAGCTCCTCTGCCGGATGTCTGTCTCTTTCAGGCCCAGGTCCAGCTCAGGCCTTTAGACCAACAGTGTCTATATGAGTGGACATCCGGAGGAGATATAACCACAGCTTTACATATCAGCAAACAGAGATCAATATGATCAAACCAAACACTGTTAGTGAACAAGAGACATGAGTTACAGAGAACACATGTGACTGTTGTCTTTCTTAATGTGATGTTTTTTAACAACTGCCATTGCCGTGTAAAACATAAGATGATAAGTGGTGCAACAAACAATGTCACATGCTCACAGTTTTGCATGGAGGAACTGTGACAAAAAATAGGATTTATGTTTGTGAAACAACGTTCCTCTGTGTCCTATGCTCCAATTACCCTGCCTGACTCTTTTCTTGCTATGCTTCTTATGCAGACGTATAATCTGTAAAGACTGAGGCCCAGTGGACCTGGTCAGAAAGGTTTAAACGGTCCTCATGCTTAGTATGATGTATGAAACTTCACACTTCTTGCACCTTACCTACACATGCAGACTTTGTCCTCTCTTTACCTACAGTCTTTGTTCTGTGTGACTCAGAAGTTATTTAATGCCCAGGGTTGGCCCAGATCAGTTGTGAGGCCAGGTGTAACCTGAGGAGTTCAGGGCTCCTGTTTTCCTCAACTTTTAACTTCTAGTTTTGGATCAATATTTTCCTTAGAATGTAAGTGTCATTGAAATCTTTAAACTCTAATGTTCTGTACTGATCATAATGATATATGACCTAGGCATAGCTGCTAAAATATTAATAATTAAGGGGACACTGTTTGGATTGGTGCATTTCAAGTGAGTGTGAAGCATTTTGAAGACTGTATTTCAAGGGGGAAAGATATCGATCTGTACTGCTTGAAAATGAAATAATTACACATTTACTGGAAAATCTTGTCCAATATTTATCTCTACTAGGATGTTACTAAGTAAGGATGTACCTAATGTAGATTTAATTGTTATAAAATTTTAAAATGCTTTGAGTGGAAGATGCTAGCTCTTTGGATTAGATAAGATTATCCTTTATTTGTCCCACAATGGGGAAATTTAAGTGCTACAGCAGCAAAGTAGATAGTGCAAAACAGTCTAAAGTAAACAAGAGCACATAAAATAGGAATTATTAAAAAGTTATTAGCAATTAAAATTAAAGAATGTCAATTATCATCAAGGTGAGAGCTAGCATGTCTATAGAGAATGAGCTTTGTCGCTCCCTGGCTCTCTGCACATGTTGCTGTTAGCCGGGTAGCCAAGGCGACAGGCCTATTCAAAGCCATGCAGACACACAGCCCTTGTGTCACCTTGGCTACCAAATGTTTTGTCTAGCAGGTTTGTGCGTTTCTCTCACAGACGGTATAAATAAGGTTTCTCTTTCGTTAACCAGATGGAGACAGACTTGGTCTTCGCTTTCTTCTATGCGCGTGTATGTCCTTGTGTGTCTGAATGAGTTAAGGAGTTCCCTGCATGGAGATCTTTCTGTATAAATAAACAGTCTGTGGTTACTCTACGGTTTTTCTTGGCTCTGGTTCATCCGGGTGGTTGAACTGGTAACGGGGGATTCCCTAACCGACCTGTTGTCATTCCTGATAAAAGATGGTTCACATCACAGACACACAGATGCTGATGATAATAATAATAATAATAATAATAATAATAATAATAATAATAATAATAAGGATAATAATAATAGGCAAGGCAAGGCAAGGCAAGGCAGCTTTATTTGTATAGCGCATTTCATACACGAGGGCAACTCAATGTGCTTTACATTAACACATTAAAAGCATTGGAGACATTCAGACAAGCATAAAAGAACATAATTAAAATGACAAATATGATAAAACAGAAAAGAAAGGAAATTAGAAATATATTAAAAATTACATTAAAATTTTAATTTAAAGTGGGTTAAAATAATCTAAGATAGGAAGGCAGAGGTAAATAAAAAGTCTTAATCTTTGATTTAAAAGAGGTGAGAGTTTGAGCAGACCTACAGCTTTCAGGGAGCTTGTTCCAGATATGTGGTGCATAATGACTAAACGCTGCTTCACCATGTTTCGTTCTGACTCTAGGAACTGAAAGCAGACCAGTACCTGATGACCTCAGAGGTCGAGGTGGTTCATAAAGTAGTAGCAGATCAGCAATGTATTTTGGGCCTAAACCATTCAGTGCTTTATAAACCATCAGCAGGATTTTAAAGTCTATTCTCTGACAGACAGGAAGCCAGTGTAGAGATCTAAGAACTGGAGTAATGTGGTCTACTTTTTTGGTCCTTGTTAGGACTCGAGCAGCAGCATTCTGTATGAGCTGCAGCCGTCTGATGGACTTTTTAGGGAGTCCTGTAAAGACCCCGTTACAGTAGTCTAGTCTGCTAAAGATAAATGCATGGACGAGTTTTTCTGCATCCTGCTGAGACATAAGTCCTTTAATCCTTGATATATTCTTAAGGTGATAGTAGGCTGACTTTGTAATTGTCTTAATGTGGCTGCTGAAATTAAGGTCTGAGTCTATGACTACACCAAGGTTTCTGGCTTGGTTTGAACATTTCATCATTGCAGATTGGAGCTGAGCAGTAACCTTTAACCTTTCTTCCTTGGCTCCAAAAACAATCATTTCAGTTTTTTCTTTGTTTAACTGAAGAAAGTTCTGGCTCGTCCAGTCATTGATTTGTTCAATGCATTTACTCAGTGTTTGTATGGGACTATAATCCCCTGGTGATATGGTGATGTAAATGTGTGTGTCATCTGCATAGCTATGGTATTTTATTTGGTTGTTTCTTATTATCTGACCTAAGGGGAGCATGTAGATGTTGAATAGTAGAGGCCCCAGAATGGATCCTTGAGGTACTCCACATACGATTTTCATCCGCTCAGATGTGTATTTACCTATAGACACAAAATAGTCCCGGTCATTTAAATAGGACTTAAGCCAATTTAGTACTGCACCAGAGATTCCCACCCAGTTTTCAAGTCTGTCCAGTAGTATCTTGTGGTCAACTGTGTCAAAAGCAGCACTGAGATCAAGTGATACCAAAACTGAGATTTTGCCGTTGTCTGTGTTTAAATGAATATCATTGAGGACCTTGACTAGAGCGGTCTCTGTGCTGTGATGTGATCGGAATCCTGATTGGAAGACATCAAAACAGTCATTTATCATTAGATAATTGTTCAGTTGTTGAAAAACAGCTTTTTCAATAATTTTACTTAAAAAAGGGAGGTTTGATATCGGCCTATAGTTGTTCATTTCTGATGCATCTAAATTGTTCTTCTTCAGGAGGGGTTTAATTACTGCTGTTTTCATGGCCTGGGGGAAGACACCTGTAAGAAGAGACATGTTGACAATTTGAAGCAGATCCGAGGTCATGCAGTCTGAAACCTTTTTGAAAAATGGTGATGGTAGAATGTCAAGGCAGCAGGATGAGGATTTCAAATGCTGTATTATATCTTGTAGGTTTTTGTAATTTATTGGATTAAATTGTGTCATAGTGATTGAGTTGTTTTTTGGTGGACACACAGATAACACATTCCCAGTACCTCGTACAGTAGTGCTGACTGCTTGTCTGATTTTCTGAATTTTGGCGGTGAAGAAGAATGCAAATTCATTGCAGGCCTTGGTAGATAAGTGTTCAGAGGCCACTGGCACAGGGGGGTTTGTTAGCCTGTCGACTGTAGCAAACAGGGCGCGTGCATTATCTTTGTTTTTGGAGATAATGTCTGAGAAGAAGGTCTGCCTTGACTTTTTCAGTTCTAGATTAAACATGTGAAGTCTTTCTTTATAAATGTCATAATGAACCTGAAGCTTTGTTTTACGCCACCTGCGCTCAGCTTTTCGACATTCTTTTTTTTCATGTTTGACCTGCATGGTATTCCTCCAAGGCGATTTTTTCTTATTGGAGACCACTTTTAATTTAGTTGGTGCAATGGAATCAATAATGTTTGTAATTTTTAAAGTGAAATCTTCTACAAGTTCATTTGCAGAGAACCTAGAGAGGGGGGTTATGGAAGAGAAAGCCTGAATAAATATATCACTGGTACTTTCAGTAATGTAACGTTTTGAGATAACCTCAGTTTGAACATTAGTGTTCACAGATAAATCACTTTCAAAGAAAACACAGCAGTGATCAGAGAGAGCAACATCAGATACCAGAACCTTGGAAATGTTTAGACCCTTGGAGATAACCAAGTCTAGGATGTGGCCCCTGTTGTGTGTGGGCTGCGTCACATGCTGAGTGAGTCCAAAGTTGTCAAGGACATAACACAGTTCTTCAGTCACTCTGTCCTCAGGTTTGTCAACATGGATGTTAAAATCACCAACAATTAAAACAGAATCAAAGTCAGTGCAGATAAGAGACAGTAGTTCAACAAGGTTATCAAAGAAATCAGTACAGTATTTAGGTGGTCTGTAAATATTAAGAAATATAGACCGAGAGGATGTATTTAACTGAAGAGCCACATATTCAAAAGAAGTGAAATTTCCATAAAACACCTGCTTGCATTTGAATAACTCATTAAAAATTATACTAACACCTCCTCCTTTTTTATGCGTTCTAGTCTCACTCACAAAAGAGAAGTTTGGAGGGCATGATTCAATGTGTACAGCTGCACTGTTATCTTGGTCTAACCAAGTCTCTGTTAAAAACATAAAATTAAGATTGTGTTTAATAATAAAATCATTTATTAAAAAAGATTATAATAATAAGGATAATGATGATAATGATGATAATGGTAATGATAATAGTTTAAAATAATAACAATAATAATAATTTAAAATAAATAAATAATAATTAACAATATTATTAATAATGATAATAATAATAATAATAATAATAATAATGATAATAATAAAGAATAAATAAATTAATAATAATAATAATAAAATAATAATAATATAAATAATGATTATAGAAATAATAATTATAGTAATAATAATAATAATCATAGTAATAATAACAATAATAAAATAATAATAATAATGATAGTAATACAAATAATAATAATACAAAAAAAAGATAATTATAATAATAAAGTGTATTTATATAGCACCTGTCTAGAACAGGCGTCACAAAGTGCCTCACAATAACAGAATAAAAAGTAACAAGCAAGAATTACATCGAAGTAGTTAAATAAACACAACAGACATAAACACGGACAGGTCAATCAAAGACACATGAAACAACATGCTTTTAACCCTTTCATTCCTGTCTCCCTCCAGATACTACGACCAGCTGTGTGCAGTTGAGCCCAAGTTTCCCTTCTCTGAAAACCAGGTTAATGATTGAACCGTATACACGACTGAGCTTTAACACTTAGCTCCTGAACAGTAGTGCTTCAACACTAAGTGTCTCTCTGTTCCCACAGCTCTGCTTAACCTTCACATGGAAGGATGCCTTTGATAAAGGATCGCTGTTCGGTGGCTCAGTCAAACTTGGTAGGTGTAACTCGTATCAAATGATTTGTGAAAGAGGATATATGTAAACACACTCAGTTTGCGGAAGGAGGAAATGATATTTAGGAGTGTTCAAGGCAACAAACGGCTTAGCCTGTTGGTTAAATATTTGTCATACCGTCTGTTCAATGCATTTGTGTCTTTGTGTGACTCTTTGACTTTGACTGTCAAACACAAGAAGGACCACAGCTTTTAAGCACTGAACAGACCCCAGTTATACTCCAGAAACAGGTTTGACAAGGTGTTATGTCACGTTTGGGAAAAGAAAAAAATGCCGCTCACTGTTAGTTTAAGAGAGACAAAGACATGGCAGAGGTATGTGTGCTGAAACCCAAGTGTGAGTCAGGGACAGAGAAGTGCTGGCAGAATAAAAACACTTCAGAGTTCATAAAGTTCAAATGAAAAAGAATAATGAGAGAGTGAATAATACTGAATACTTGTTGAGGGCAGTGTTCACAGTTACTGTTGTTCATGCTTGAATCTTTTGTCCTCTGTTAGGAATCGTTGGAGCTCTTAAGTGTAGGTTTTTTTCAGTAATCTCCGGGTGGAAAGTGCAGAATGAACCAGGGGAGATGTTTGTGTTGGTTTGATTTAAGCCAAGCCGGCAAAAAAAGCAAGATGTCAGCTAGTCTGCTAGTCAGTGTGACCAGTTTGAAAGTGTTTGCACATTGTTCCTTAATTTAACAGAATCTTGCCTTCCAGATTCAGATCAAGAACACTAAAGACAAAGAGTATCAGACTCCAGCATGATTTTTATTTATTCCTTGGTTTGTTTTTGTTTATCGCAGCTTTGGCCAGTTTGGGCTACGAGAAAACATGTGTGTTGTTCAACGCAGCAGCGCTGGCCAGTCAGATTGCCTCAGAGCAGAACCTGGACAACGACGAGGGACTGAAGGCTGCCGCCAAATACTATCAGGTGGTCAAATTACTACAGTCATAAAGTTCCTCATGTTAAGCTCAATATTAGAAAACAGAGAAATGAACAACGTGATGTTACTGCTGTTTAACAGATATACAGTACAGCATACACACATTTGCAGCCGGGTTATGATGTGTATGGTAACTTCCCATATGATCTTTATTTTTTATCTGTATTATCTCAACATTCATCAAACCCCAGCTTCTCAGGGTTTTTGTTTTTTTGATAAAAACAAATAGGAAAAATGATGCTGCTTAAATATCCAAAGAGTTTATTAGTAGCATGGCGGAAAGATGGTCTACAATAGAAGTGATTTTTTGAAGATAAATGATGGTTTCCACTTAGATGTGAGTGCTGAAAAAGATAAGATGAGTCTAGTTGTTTCATAATTATGAGAAAGTATTCTCTAGTTCCCCTTTCTTTAACATTACAACAAGGTGCAGCATAAGATTTTTGAGTGAGATCTCTTCCTCTCTTCTCTTGATTTTGACCTTTTTCAGAAGTAAATAAAACTTGATTGAAGATAAACTATAAATTAAGACAGCTAGGCCTGTTTTGGAAGAGCAAAATTTCAGGTCTGTGAATTCCAGCCCTGATAATGTTGTCTCAGCTGTTTACTCACTTTATCATTCTCACTGTGCAGCTGGCGAGCGGGTCGTTTGGCCACATAAAGGACACGGTGCTGTCAGCGCTGAACAGGGAGCCTACCATGGACATCTCCCCCGAGACTGTGGGCACCCTGAGCCTCATCATGCTGGCTCAGGCTCAGGAGGTGTTCTTCCTCAAAGCCACTTCAGGTACCAAAATAACAACCAGCTCACGACACATGATACCTTACATTTCTCTATTTATGTAAAGTGATGGCATTGTGTGATTTTAGTGAAACAAAAGTGAACAGCAGACACAATTCACTGCCTAAAAAATGTAAAGCATAAAGCTGCTAGCCACCCACATGCGGTCCCCTCTTGTGCCATTAAGGTACAGCAGGTGGAACGTGAGAATAAACAGTATTTATCTTCGATCTTATTATTTGCACTTCGATGCTTTAGAAATTATTTTGTGTATGTGGATGGATTCATTATTTTCACTGCATTACCAAAGGCCCCACTTTCACATGTTTTTTTTTGTCTGCTTATTTAGAAATGCTTAATCTTAGTCTGAATTTGAGAGTTTGTGATTAAATGTTTAAGTGGGTCAAAACATCTATCATATCTCTATATTCTAAATAAGGCAGCTGCATCCTTAAGTTTGAGAATGGCTGACTTAATAAAAAGCATCTTTTATGACACACGCCTGCAGTTATTTTCTTTACCTGAAGATTAATGTGTTGCAAACATGCAGTTGGCAGATTTGATCCCGGGTGCACGCAGCCCCGTCCTAGTTCTGTCTAAAGTTACTTATTGGAGTTTGTGAGCACAACAGTTTTGAAGGTTACATCATATAAAAAGCTCCCACGTAAAAAAAAAATAGACCTACATTTTGTGCTGAGAGGATAAGTTATTCTTGGAGTACTTTTTATACTTTAAAGGATCATGTATAGGTAACATCAAAAGTAGTGAAACAGTTGAATGCAGCTGGAGTCTGCTGTAAAACCACGTTTGGATAATCTGTGAAAGAAATACAGCTGGCCTGATCACTGTGATATGGTTCACAAGAACACAGCTTCTTATTTGTTTTATTGTACATGTTTCTAAAACGTGTCTCATCCTCTCAACAGATAAGATGAAAGATGCTGTCATCGCAAAGCTGGCCAATCAGGCCGCAGATTTCTATGGCGACGCCTTCAAGCAGTGCCAATACAAAGACAACCTTCCCAAGGTATGTGAGGGACATGCACACTTCCACACTGTTGTGTAGATTCATACAGAGCCCTGATTCTGTATGGTGCAGCGTGTGTATTGTCTGTCTGATTGTGTGGATTGATCTGTACGCGTGGAAACTCTCAGGGTGAAATTCAGGTGTTGGGACTGTCCAAATTGCTACCTGTCTCTGTTCTCATTGGTCTATTTCCTTCCTGTTTCACTCTGATTGGTTAATTACTACTAAGCTGTGGTTTGACTCATTTTCAGTCTGATTGGTTTCTCACCCTTTAATCATTGATGTCTGAAGTACTTACAGTCTAACACTGTAACACACACAAATTCATAGACTACAATGATTTCATGCTTTAGATTAAATCTTTTTGACGTGTTTCATTAAGTAAAATTTAAAAAAGATAAATAAGTAACTTACAGAGGGTAAGGAGTGACATGGAGCAAAGATCTGAAGTGCAGATATACTCTAAGGATGATTTTACTTGTATATAACCAAGAAGTCCCACTAATATTAACCCTCCTGGTATGTTTGTTTCTCTGGAACAGCAATAATGTAATAATGTTCCTGCGTCAATTTGTCCCGGGGCATATTCAATTATCCAAAAAATCAAATCAATCACATTTTTTAAATCTAATTCTTAACTTCATTACTAACCATTTAAATCAAGATTTAGTCCATTGGTGTTCTTTAATTCTCACAGATCATGGTTCATTGAGGATAACTCACTCGTTTTTCATTAAAATTAATGTTAAAACTTTTTTAAATGTACTTTGAAAAGCCCTAAATATAAATACAATAGTTTACATGTCATAGATTTTTGTTTATTTTATTTTAATTTTTGAGTTTGTTTTTTTTATGAAGTGATGTTGATAAATTATATTATTCTTATATTTAATAATTATATTATTATATTATTCTGTCACATGCTGCCCAGATTTGTATGCTGCATTTAGTTGGTTTGGAAGACATATATTGCCTAAAATAGACTTTTAAAAGGGTCAGTTTGACCCACAACATAACAGGAGGGTTAAAAGAGAGACCTGGCCAAGGTAGCAGCTTTATAGAATCACATACATAAAACAATTACACAAACAAGTAACAACACAAATTACACAAACAACATATACCAAATATTGTAAACTACCATTCAGAAAACAACTAGCCCAATCCAAATCTATTTAAAGACAAGAACGGTTGACCAAGGTACTGAACATTCACAACAATAAACAACACAATTAAACAATAGTACAAGTTTAACGACACACACAGTCTACTTTGCAAATAACACATGATGTATGCAATAACACATGATGACATCATGATGAAATAATGTCAGAGTGGTTGTGTGATCTTTATTTTCCTCTGATTATGAACTGCACGTTTACACCAAAGACTGTATAATAAATGGACGTAGTATCCGAGACATCACCCATCTGTTTCAGAAGCGCTGTTTTGAAGCCTATTGTTGGCGGGAGCCATATTAGAAATGTAATCTAACTTCTGTGGAGCTAGTGTGAGGTAAAGAGGCGGCCTTTACCTCTATGCTAACAAGTACAGTGTGCCCCCGTACAGTGTGTCCTGATAGATAAATGAGCTACTCGGACTAAAATCATTTTTGTACCAGGCTGTAAACCTGTCAATAATTGATGTAAATACAGGCTTCTTTTCAATTGGTGTGTTTGTGGTTGCCGGTACTTCTGGAGCCAGTCTCAAGTGGACACTCAAGGAACTGCAGTATTTAAATCAGCTTGCATTGGCTTGGTATCTCGAGGACGGAGGTTGCTGCTTGATTTACACACAGATTTAGTTTATGTTTCAAGTGTGATAGATTTAATCAATCAGTAAGCTTTTTTTTTTTTTTTTTGAGAAAAAAAGAAAAAGTAATTTTATAAAACATCTTCGTGTCACTTTTTGAAATAAATCAAAATATTTTCTTGTCAGAATTTAAAATCTGGATTATGTCATCGTAAATTGGATCTGCTTTGGATTGGATGGTTCGATAAGAGAAACCAAGCAGGGACTGAATGTGCTGTTTATTTTTTATTTATTCCACCTAACAGACTTAATAATGAATTTATTTAAAACATATTTAAAGCAGTCCTTATTTACAAAACAACAAAGTCTTTTTTTTACTTTTAAGTCGTAATCCTCCTTTTATGTTTGTACAGACAGACAGAAAGGAAAGAAAAACAAGAGACCCAAACCACATGAGTAAACAAACTTAGGTCATTCAAAGCAAAACACTTTTGAAGGCTGTCTCTAATTAGCTCTAAAAACATCACTTTTTTTCATCTCGCTCCACAAAAACAACATTTTATCTACATTTACGAATAAATGAGCAATGCATCACCCCAACCTTTTAAACAGTTCAGTTTGGTTGTTGCATTGTAGCTTGTGTGTCAGGGTGAACACTGTTTATTGATTTTAATTGGATCGTCCTCCTAAGGATGTTTTTCTCGCAGCCAGTTTACACATTTCTAACAACTTCTCAAAATCCAATGAATCCTCAGTTTGAAACTCAATCATAGTGACTGATAGTTTCAATGTAAGAAAAATCTGGAATAAGTTTCTGAATGGATGTGAATGCATGAAATCAAACATGACACACACACACACACACACACACACACACACACACACACACACACACACACACACACACACACACACACACACACACACACACACACACACAGTTTATGGCTATGGGACGTTTGATGAAGGTGTTGCAGCTTTTGCAGAAAGGTTAAACACTCATGGCCTGTTCTGTTTTCTCTCTCGTTGTCTTCCTCTCTTTCTGCATCCCTCGTGGTGGTGGTGTTGGTGCTGGTGCTGGTGTTGGTGCTGGCGTTGGTGTTGGTGCTGGCGTTGGTGTTGGTGCTGGCGTTGGCATTGGTTGTGTGTGCCGCTTGTTTCTTGTTTCCGCACACCTCTGATCGCTTGTGCTTGTTTGTGATTGGCCCCCTTGATGTCATTTGTGATTTGTGACCTCGCTGCTTGTTTGCCTTGCCATCGTGTGTGCGCGTGTACATGTACATATGTGTTTGTGTGTGCCTGCGTGTTGCTCTGTGGTTGCCTCTCCCTGGTCAGTATTTTTATTTTCAGGAAGTGCTGCCGGTGCTGGCGGCCAAGCATTGCATCATGCAGGCCAACGCCGAACTGCACCAGAGTGTCCTGGCCAAGCAGAAGAAACGCTTCGGGGAGGAGATTGCTCGCCTGCAGGTACACAGATTTCATCTTTCTATCTGTCACACCTTAACTCATAACCTGGGTACATTTATATCTCTAAAATCTCTTGTAAAATTTGGATCAAAAACAAAGCATGATGATCAACTTTATAACCACAAAACATAACTAAGAAGCATTTTTTCTCCTCTTGTCTGTTGTTTTTCCAGCACGCGGCAGAGCTGGTAAAGACAGTTGCATCCCGCTACGACGAATACGTGAGTGTAAAGGACCTCAGTGACAAGATCAACCGAGCCCTCACGGCTGCCAAAAAAGACAATGACTTTATCTACCACGATCGGGTACCTGAGATCAAAGATTTGGAGCACATCGGCAAGGCAGCGTTGGTCAAAGCCACAACCATCACGCCTCCACTCAGCCAGAAATTTGCAGGTTAGATACACAGACGTGCAAAACATCCTAGTGAAGGATACAACTTAGCATCTATATCTACATATCAAAAGAAGGGCAGTGTTTTTTTTAAAGGGAAAAGTCATGATAGGTTTTAATTCAGTTTGTCTCCTTAATCTTGTCTGCTTAAAAAGCCTGTACTAAAACTTAAAAGCATTCCTGTGCATAACATCATACATAGGCTGGGCTGGGTTAAGGTCAAAGTCAAGGTTACCTAATTTGTACCAGCAGGTAGATTTATCAAGTTAGTCTTCTAATCAAACAATGATCTGATGAATGAATTAAGGTCAGCTCTGATTCAGTGTGTCAACGGTACGAAATTAATTCATTCTGTTTCCTCCTCTCTCCTCAGACTTGTTTGAGAAGATGGTCCCCATGGCGGTGCAGCAGTCCATGAGCATTTACAACCAGAGGAAGTCTGAGACTGTGAACAGACTGGTGGGAACCATGAGAGAGGCGACTAATCTCTGCAACGGGTACGCTGCTCTCTGTCAGAATCATCCCCTGCTGCGTAGAGCTGAATTAGTCTTCCAGTGAACAAGTGTATGAGTTCTTGGAATCTGTGCCTGAATGGTTAATACAAAATTCCTTACATAAAAGTGTCCCAGGCAGGTACCATTAAAATGTTGATAAAAGTCCTTGTGTTTTCTGTGTAGTTCCCATGATAGCAGTCAAGTACTTGTAGCACACTATCTGAGGGTGTTAATAGGTGCTTAACAGTTTGAGTGTTTTACCCTCATGTGTAGGGGGCAGAGTGCTTGAAACTGAAATAACCATGTAACTGTTTTTTCTGAATTTATATAAAATTCAAGGATTTTGAAATAAGATGTAACAAGTTGTAGAGAATACTAACCGGCTTGAACTGCTCATGTGTATTTGTCCATCAGGGTGTTGGCATCCCTGAACCTGCCAGCAGCTCTGGAGGATCTTTCAGGAGACTCTATCCCACAATCCATTGCTGAAAAGGCGAGATCCATCGTGCAGCAGGGAGGACTGCAAAGCATCGAGCAGCTGATCAAAGACCTGCCTGAGCTTCTGACCCGCAACAGAGAGATCCTGGACGAGGTAAGACATGTGCACTGAATGATGTGTTACCACACTGTATAGAGCCCATAACCAGTGTGTTTAACTCTAATCACACTTCTAACCATGAGTGTGTTTTAGAAATAAGAGGCGCTTTCTTCTAGCAGCTTGTTTCTCATATGGCTTCTCTTTCTTGACAAAGAAGCATATGAACGTGATGCCGCTCAGCAGCTTGTTGTGAATTTTGGAATCTCCCACAACTACCAGGAGAACACACGAATACTAAAAACCCCTAATCGTCCCTGATGGCGGAAATCCCAAATCCGGATCTTCACTGAAAAAAACTAATCCACTGATCTTTGGGCCAAGGACTGTCTGTCCACCAGCTTCAGCCAACCTGCTTTTTACACATCTCGCTCACAAACAAATAAACAGACGGCAGTGAAAGCATAAAACACAAGACTGCTTCCAAATTCCTTGGCAGAGTCAAAAAGAACAAACCAAAATGTTCTCATGTCCCCCCCCCAAAAAGTATTAGTTTGTGTTGTACACCGCCAAAGTAACTGAATTGAACATGAAATTAAAAAGTAGAAAAGTACACTTCTGCCGGCCAAAGAGCTGACTTTAAATTATTAAGCAGCATTTCTTTATTTCATGATTTTTTTATACTATTAATGTCTTTTCACTTAAAAAAACATGAAAGTAGAGCTTAAGGAAGTAAGAAAAGTGGTGGATTTAAAGAAAATAGAACTGACCAAAGCAATCAGGGGTTTTGATTTCAAAATAATTGTTGAAGTCTATAAATATGAAAAGAAAATCCAAAATATTTTGACCCAAGAATGAAGAATTTGCCTCTCTCCTGTCCTCTGTGAATACAAAGAAACCAAAATATTTATTGATTGATTTAGTAATGAATGTAATTGTTAATTGTGACCAACATGAAATATTGTTCTGTATGATTGCAGATAAATGCTGAGTGATAAATCTCTTAATTCTTCAACAGGAGATCACACTTGCATGATGATGATAAACAACTGATAAATGTGTATTCATCTGAGGATCTAATGAGTGTGTGTTGTGTCGTGTTCAGTCTCTGAAGATGCTCGACGATGAAGAGACGACAGACAACGAGCTGAGGACCAAGTTCAACCAGCGCTGGAACAGAACCCCCTCTGGAGACCTTTACAAGCCTCTTCGTGCAGGTATACACACATGGAAAACATGTCCTGCTTTTTTTCTTTCTCTTGATGTCGTCCACTGTTAACAACCCCCCGACTCTGTGGTCTCCCCCATCCTTACCTCACTCTCTTCTCTCTCTGCCTCAGAGGGAGCTAACTTCCGTAACGTCTTGGACAAGGCCGTTCAGGCTGACCAGGTGGTGAAGGACCGCTACAACACTCACTGTGACATGATTGCCCTGCTTTGTAAACCGGAGAACGAGCTCAACGCTGCCATTCCCTCTGCTAACCCCACCAAGACACTGCAGGGCAGTGAGGTCTGTCTCGCCTCTCCTTAATTCTTTATATCTTCATCTGTAGGTTTGGATAACAAACTTAAATCTGAATGCTTTAAGGTTAGCGTTGCTGGAGGTGTTTAGTATCATCCAGATAGTGTGTGCCACATAACCACAGACAGAATCCCCTGGTGGACGTAGTGTGGTTTATGGCCCTGTCCCTCCTCCCCACAGTGGCTCCATTTTTCATTTTGTTTGCTGATTGTGCAGTGTGTGTGTCACTGGGGAACTTAAATAACAAAGCAAGCAGAACTAAAAGAAAGAGGAAGAAGTGCATGTATCCTCACAGCTAAAGTGTATTCATGCTGAAATAGAATCCAGCTGTATAATGCAGTCATCAAAAAGGCCAGAGGTCAGGGGTTAATGTTGGGTAGAGAACTAAAAGTCTTAAAGATATATTTGAATTTCATAAACACAACTAACTGTGACCGGTCCGTTCGCTGACAGGTCGTGAACGTGCTGCGCGCTCAGCTCGCCCAGCTGGACGAGATAAAGAGAGAGAGGGAGACCATGGAGGGAGAGATTAAGGCTGTGACCTTTGACATGTCCACCACCTTCCTGACGGCGCTGGCTCAGGACGGAGCCATCAGCGAGGAGCAGCTGTCCCTCCCTCAGCTTGACCAGATGTACGGCTCCTACAACCAGAGAGTGCAGGCCAGCCTCCGCTCACAGGAGGAGCTGCTGGGACAAGTTCAGGTAAACAAGTGCACACACAGAGTCAGATACAAGTTATCGCCCGAGCAGGAGGTTGACCTAAAAGTCAGCTGGAGAGTTCCAGAGTGCACATTGTATGTTACACTGAAGCACCCTGGGCATGCTCATCATATTTTCATTGTGAGACAGGAGTTCTAAAGGAGTATCTTATCTCATCTTATCTTCTGCTCAATCTGACATCATGTAATAATTTGCTCTGCAGGAGCAATGTGTGATAAAGGGTTGAACTGGTTGTTATGACATGTAAATTCTCCTTTACTTCATAGAAGTTGCATAAGACATCCCTGACTGCCACATGTTTGTTTTGATGACTTTGCAGTGTGGTTTGAAGTTTTTATTTTAAGGAGAATTGGAGTTTGTGTTTTCAGTGAACTGCAGCAGCTTTCTTACATTTTACTGGGGTCTCAAGGACTTGAGAAATAAAAGAGTGTTAATGAAAAGGGTCAAACAAAAGTACTTTTTTGTTTCTGGAGTCAATGAGGCATCACCTGAACCAAACACAAAACTTGAGCAGCATATGTGCAAAGACCCCAGACTAACAACGGAGCGATTATTGTGCAGATAAAGCCTTGTGTTCTAAAATGCAGCGGTACATTTTTTTCAACCTGTGATCTCCTTCCAGACGGCCCACCAGGAGTTCAGCAGTCTGAAACAGTCCAACACGGAGGCCAACCAGAGGGAGGAGGTCCTAAAGAAGCTGGCCTCGGCTCATGACAGCTACGTTGAGATCAGCAGCAACCTGCGTGAAGGCACCAAGGTACTCGCTCAGCACAACACGCCGGCACACACCTGCCTCAGCAAGGAGGAGCTGTACTGCTTTAATGCATGTTTTGTTGGAAACGTTCTACTTTTATTGTGTTGTTCTTTTCGTTCTTCAAGGTGGTTTACACGCCAGGTGATTTATTTTTGTCGCCTTGTTCTTCTCCCCCTCTCAGTTTTACAACGACTTGACAGAAATCCTGCTGAAGTTCCAGAACAAATGCAGCGATATTGTTTTCGCTCGCAAGACAGAGCGGGATGAATTACTTAAGTAAGTACTCTTCTGGCTTTTGTCGGTTTGATCATTTACACAGTCATAAAATAAGTGAATGAAATGTCAGAGGGGATTTTCTTACATTCTGCTGTTGTTTCTAGCTCAAAGCCTGATAACAGATTTTTAACACTTGAGGCACAGCATATCCCTAATTAGGAATGTATCGGCCTAATATAGCATCTAAAAAATATTCAGGGGTCCACCAGAACCTTTTATTTAACAGCTCTGTTCAACAGCTAAGACCAAGATTGTTTTAAGCATACTTGTTACTTCATACATCCCTTTGTTGAAGGGAGCCTGAGGCAGTGAGGCTAATAAATGACCCATCCTCCTACATGTGACAGATTGCAATGCAGTAAAATAGGTCAAATGATTAAATGGTCAGTCAGAAATACTAAACCTTTTTGTGTTAATGGTATTATTTCTTGTAAAGGGAGCTACAGCAGAGCATTGCCCGAGAGCCCAGCGCTCCATCCTTCAACGTCCCTGCCTATCAGAGCAACCCAGGTGCTCCTGCAGCCGCCGCCGCCGCCACCGCTGGCCCCACTCCTGCACCCAGGACTGTCTTTGTAAGTGTCAACGCTCACTGAACGTAGAACACCACTGAAGAAGAAGTAAGGCTGATGGTGTTGGTGATGTACTGATCCATCAACCCTTTCCTTTTTCCCCCCTCCAGAACCCTCAAGCCCCGCAACAGCAGCCCCAGTCCAAGCCAGTCTCCAACCCCCCCGCCAGGCCTCCTCCACCCAGCTTCAACCCTCAGGCAGCCTCCACCACCCCCGTTCCCACCAACACAGCGCCCACTGGCCCTCCATTTGGCAACCCACCACCTGTGGCCCCACCAACACAAGCGCAGGGACCACCTTACCCCAGCTACCAGGGTTACCCAGGGTGAGTCATCCTCACAGCATTCTGCTTGATCAAACTGATCCACGTGACTGAGTGTGTTGACTTTATTACAGGTTACATATCACGTCAATGCCTCTTATAAAAGTCCTCCTTTCGGGACGCCATTGACCTAGTGGTTTAAGCCTGTGCTCCTTGTAAAGAGGTCCTCGTTGCACCACAAGTTTTAGAGTGTTAAAGACCTCAAATCTGTCTTGTGAGAAAAGCATAGAAGCATATTACCTCAAAGGTTGGACCATCCCTTTAGTGTTTCAAATGTACATACTATAATTCTTAAAGTTGTTACCTCTCCTCTGCTGTCCCTGCAGATGCTACCAGATGCCTATGGGCTACAACCCCTATGCTGCCTACGGCCAGTATAACATGCCCAACATGCCCAACATGCCCAACATGCCCTACATGCCCTACCAGACCACTCCAGGACAGGGAGGATACCCAGGAGCCCCTCCGGCAGGACAGCCGTACCCCGGCTACCCCCAACAGCCTCCACAGCATCAGCCTTTCTACCCTCAGCAATAACTCTCCCCTTCATCACCTCATCCCTTTTCTCACCAGTTAACACCAAATAAGAACGACCCCCAGCAATAACACTTCATCTCCTTTAGCTCCCTCCCCTGTCACTTTTTGTTTTCTCGCACTAACAGCAGCTTTCGAAACCTGAGTGAAAGGCGACGTCAGAGCTGATTTGCACTTCTCTCTGATCCCCTTTATTCCTTCACCTCCTTCCTTTCCATCTTTTCACAAATAATTTTTTGCTGTGTTCTGACGGCACTTTTCTAAAGAGATCTCGACTTTCAGGATGCACTAACCCCTCTTTTTGCTGTTATGAGTTTTATTTTTCATGTAGTCATCTCTAAAGGTTTTGTTAATGGTTTAATTTACAAACCTCACTGGTTTCCATTGATAACTGACTCTTTGTGCTGCATTGCTGTACAACACTCGTAGAGACACACAGAATCCTCGGATGTTTCCTGGTTTGGGCGTATGTATTGGGTGGGCAGATGGGTGGTGGTTACTAGTCAAAGGCACAGCCGCATCCTCACTACCCACACTCACTCAATCAACCCCTAGTGCTTCTATATCAACTATATTCCTATTTTTGTAATGAATACTGCTGCCTCGCTGATGTATAAACCCTCTAAAAACGAATGGCCTGTAGGTTTTCTAATGTAGATGAAGACTGTTGAGAGTTCTGCTCTCTTTCTCTCTTTTCTCTCTCATCCAGGGAATGTTGATATATTTCTGTGTTACAATCAGAGGCTGTAAAAGTGGGAGAAATGGTTCTATGATATAAATATATGTATAAATAAGACTCTGTACGTGGTTAACCGAGACACTCTATGTGCTGCACTCTCATGCTGTTTGTGTTTATTTTTACTCCTCAGCTCTAATGTGATTAAAAAAAAAACAACAACAACTGCCAAGCAGGATCTGTCTGTCTTTGAATGTTGGATTTCTTTATTGTGTCTCTGTGTTTTTTCATCAAACTGTGGAGGTCTGTGCAGCAACCAGAAGAGGGCAGTCCTGCAGCTCTCAGAGGGAGCGACCGCTGAGAAGCAGATCACTTGCCATTGTTGCTCTCTTCAACCAATCGGGAACTGAGTTTTCCCATCCGACTAATCGGACGACTTTTGACCTCCTGAAGCATCGAGGGCAGATCCCATTTAGACGACATGCAAATTACGTTCCAGCGAGGTCGTGATCTCATCCAATCATATTTCCCCGCAGGTGATTTCTCCATAGACAGATTTCATCCGCAGATATTTATTCAGTGTCAGGAGACGCTAATGATTTCACATATCTCCTCCCTGCGTGTGTGTGTGTGTGGCAGGGAGGCAGATGGCAGCACAGTGTGATGTCTGGAAGGATGCATGGAGATGTTGGCAGAGAGCTGCTGGTCCCCTGCCTGCATCCATCACTCCACCTCTCTCCATTTTGCCTTCTCTTCTCTTCTCTTCGTCTAATCTGTCTTCTGGAGCTCCTATCAGCTTTGAAAAACTCACCATATTTCACTTCACTTTCCCCCAGCACTCTCCCATCCTTTGTTTTCCTTCCTATCACACTCTCTTCATCATATTTTCCTTTGCTCTTGAGCTTGTTTTTTTGTAATGCCACCTGTCTTTTTATATCCTCAGCTGCTCTTTCTCGTCCATTTTTTTTCCCTCTCCCCTGGCTCGTCTGTTTTTGCTTACCATTCGTCTGTCCTTGCCATCCAAGCCGCAAAGTCTTTGGCAGCGACTTGTCTTCACTGGTCAGTATCTCTTGGCTCATAAGCGTCTCATAACATCACGTCAGTCTCCTGTGAGTGTGTGTGCTTGAGAGTGAAACTCACAAGGAAGGATGCACTCGTTTAATCAGATCTAACAGCTCACATCTCCTTCTGGAAGTGACACAACAAGTACACACTGCCATGTTTCTTTCGCTTACTCCATCTATCTGTCTATGCAGCACTGTTGCTGCCAAAGCCAATTGTAGCTCTGGATGTGTTTATCAAAGGTGTCTGTGCGTCTCAGGCGCTTAATTTTAACAAGACGTTCTCCATCGGAGGAGTGTCATATTTTAATTGGTCTGAAACAGAATAAAGGCAGCGAACAGAGCACTGCGGTGACAGGTATTAATTACCTTCTGCCTAATGGCTCCCAAACTCAGCACTCAGCCATATTGGTGCTCACACTAGTCTTACTCCCCCACTCTTTTCTCCCATCGCTTTTCTCTCCTCCTCACCATGTGTTTGTCTATAATAAGGCTGAAACAAAGGGATTATCTTGGCTATAATCTTGATAAAGCTAAATAAAGTTTGTGAAAAGGGAAACATGTTCACTCTACAGTGATTCACAAACAGTAGTTCCTGAACCATAGGGGCTACATCTCTTGATTTTGCATGGGGCGAGATGTGAAAATGTAAAGTAGCTGTATGAATAGAAACAATAACAAAAAGAAATTGAGGTTGAACCTAGAAAAAAACTAGAAAAAACAAGCATCATTTTTAATCTTGGTTAAAGCTTTTGATTGATGTGTTGGAACAGTGAGCTGTAAGTAATGTATTGTGGATAAGTAATAGAAATTGATCAAATATATAAATGGCTAACTTTCCCAAAATGGATAAACAGCTGTAACAGCGTTTCGAAGTGAAATACAAAAGTCACGGTTTTACTGTTAGATTAGGTGACAAAAGTATTGGTAGATAATAGATAATAAGATAATAAAATAAGAGGTGAATTATCTCTATAGATTAAAGCTCCTGTGAGAACCATAGACTGTATAAAATATGGACGTAAGATCCGTGATGTCACCCATCTGTTTCTGAAGCGCTGCTTTGAAGCCAATCGGGGGGGCAGCCATATTGCTGCTGTCGAGCGATTGTGACGTAAAGAGGCGGGCTTTGAGCCTCCTAGCCAACAGCTACAGTGTTCCCGCCTGTCAATCAAGTCAGCTGTGCCTCTCATTGGAGGACTCGTAATCTCAATATCTTCGAAATTGCAGCATTAGAAAAAAATTCACCGATCGAGAAATGAGCTATCCAGACTACACTCGTCTTTTGTACCAGGCTGTAAACATGTTTATTTCTGCTGTAAAGATCAGCTTTTTTTAATTGGTGTGTATGTGGTTTCCGGTACTTCCAGAGCCAGCCTCAAGCGGATCCTCAATGAACTGCAGTTTTTAACACTTCCGCATTGGACTCATATTTGTAGACCGGAGGTTGCCGCTTGGTGAGAACCTTGCTCTGAACTTTCTTTCTCTTGATTTTGGCGCCCCCTGTTGACAAAGTGATACCTCTTACATATTTGCTGATCTTGTCCTGTGTCAGTGTTGGTGGTGTTTTCTGACAAAAAGTCTCATCATGCCGTCTGTTATCAATGAAATGTATCATTAACAGTGAATTTTAGCTGAAGAAGCTGTACATCATGTGAAAGCTACCGCTCTCTGCATTACAGTCACCATAAATTAATCAACAGAAATGTTCAGTCTTGCCGTAGATGGTCTTGTTTGATTTATTGGTCATAAACAGTCACCGTTGTTAATTTCATTCTGTTTC
This sequence comes from Notolabrus celidotus, assembly GCF_009762535.1. Lineage (NCBI taxonomy): Eukaryota > Metazoa > Chordata > Actinopteri > Labriformes > Labridae > Notolabrus > Notolabrus celidotus. The sequence continues at coordinate 16,466,107 of NC_048287.1, read as the reverse complement.
ATAACCAACTATATAATCCTAACAGGAGCTTTAAAAGGGGAAAATACCAGATCTTAATTTGTAAGGATGAATCATGAGAAAATTGACTTATTTATGCTGTCGCTAATATATCTTTGACAACTCTAATCATCTTTGATTTAATACTTATATTGTCACTTTAATAAGTCAGTTTTTTTATAATTACCATTTGGTGGTATAATGCACGTTAAGCTTCAGAACTATAAACTGTGCAATGTTACATCTAAAAGGTTGATACAATATAAAGCCTAAAATAGTAACAGATAAACAATTAAAATAGTTGTCCAGAGGAGAAGAATAAATATTAAAGAAGTTAAAAGTGTAAAGCAATGTGATTGGTAAAGCTCAAATTAATTTTGAAGTAATGAAAAATGACTTTTGGCCTAAGAGGTTTGCTAATGTTAGCTTAAAGTAAGTGCTGCCATTTCAAATGTATAAAGGAATATTCCAACACCATTTTTTCTTACAGAATCAATAACTTAGACCTGAGTATATGCTAATCCTTAGGATCTCTAAGTAGTATGATAAAAATGATATAATTCGAGTAAAAAACATTGATTGCTAACATTGTACTTTTGTTTCATCTCTTAAAAATAACTTATTGCAAACCAGTTGATTTTGGGGCTAATTTTCTATGGAGACTAGCATTGACTGGTGCTACCCAAGATACCCAATAATGCATTTTATTGTGAATAGAAGGTTGATATCAATACTGATATAAGTACCGTCACTTCTCTGAAAGTGTATAAGAAACGGATACAGTATCCTCTGTCTCCCTGATATTGTTGCATACTCTACAGGTTTAAATTAAATGAATGAACAAATTAGTAACAAGGCAAGTGCTCTCAAGGAGGCACTTGACTTCATTTGACAGAACTGATCAAGGTTCAGTTAATAAAAGGTTTTTGATACACTGCCTTAATACACATGCCTGTAGTGATTTTATTTTGATACCATTAAAAAAAACGAGGTGTAAACCTTTCATGCAGCACAGAGTGCAGATGCTCTGGCTGTCATCCTGTTTTTCGTCTCCCTTTCATGAAGTGCACTGTGAAGTAGAACTGTGAGAATCTTTCAAAAAAAAAAGTAAGAATGACATAGTGCTGAATCTCATTTACGGTGTTAATTTGATCAGACTTAACAGCTTACAAGTTGCCAGTATCAGTGCATGTGCGTTGGCTGATAATTTTGCCTTGACGATACAGCTCTCGAGCCGTGCTATGTGCGTTTTTTTACTTCTTTTTTTCCCCATAGAAGCGAGATGCCTGAAATAGCTCTGATTGACAGGTATAGAGACTCAGTTACTATAACAACTACCTCCTGGCTCTCATGAGCACTTCTCTCTCTCTCTCATTCTCTGTCTCTCTCTCTTTCTCTCTCTCTCCGCCCCCCTCACCTCTTCTCCTTTCATTTTCTTTTTTACCAGCTCTCTCTCTTTTTTACCCCTCTCACCCCCTCACTATGTGCATGTGTGGGTGTAGAGGGAAGAGATTATGAAAAAAGAACTCGACTGCAATATTCCTTCACGCGGAGATGTTTGTGTTGCGAGATAGAGCGGCCTGGCACCAGCTATTGGATCTAACCTGTGTGGGTGAGGGTAGGCGAGAGTGGGAAGATGAAACATGCTTATACAACACGGGCAAATAAGCCTTTTATATTCTTTTCGTGTTTCCTTTTCGGTGCTTGTTCTTCTGTCAGGTTGAGCTGCTCTGCTTGTATAATCAAGTCAGTCCACTGCACTCTGTTCCTACCAGGGGTGTCAGACTAGGTTGGAAAAGGGGGGTCTGAGAGCGTATGGTCCCCATGCAAAATGTCTTTGCATGGGGACCATAATTGTGTGCAACGCCCCTGGTTCTTCTGCACGTGTTTTTGTGTGTGTAGGTGTCATTGCATGCGTGTACAAACTTGTGTCAGGAAGTGGCACAGTGAGGCCGCCCAATATGAGGAGTGAATTTCAAACCCGATGGAATCTAGTGGGACTGACACCAGAGACTGTAGAGCATCAGAGCGTGTGTGTGTGTGTGTTTATTTGTGGGAAGAAGACGGACGTCACTAGTGCCACCTGCTTTGGTGGGACAAAGGCCAGACGCGCACACACAAATACACACACACACTTGCATATGCAGACAGGCAAGTAGAGGTCAAAGCAATCTCTTAACATAGCATTAATGATATGATTTACTTAACCTTCTTACGCTCCAGCTCTCTCAGTCCTCCTCTCTTCCCCCCCCTCTGTCCCTGCCTCTCCTTTCATCTCCCCACCTCTGAGTCATCACACAGGGTGAGAGGTCTGAGGAAAACAAGCTGCCAGAGTTGGACATGCCATAACAATGCAGCACCTGTCAGATTGTGTGTGTTTGTGTGTGTGTGTGTGTGTGTGTTTGTTTGTGTTTGTGTGTGTACCTGTGTGAGTACATGTGCAAGCAGCTGTCTCAAAGCGTCAGTCGTGAGGAGAACGGAGGGAACATTTCCAAGTCTTACTGTAAATACAGGCCATCCATGCCAGTTTGTGTGTGTGTGTGTGTGTGTGTGTGTGTGTGTGTGTGTTGTGGCTTTTCCTCAGAAGTCGCTCTGCCACTTCTGTATTGATTGGGTGCCTCGCTTTATGGCAGGAAATGAGACGGCAGGTTTCAACACCTGTGTGACCTCAGCAGCAGAGAGCTCCTCTTAATGATCTGAGCTCGGCTGCCTGGGTCTGGTGCTGCTACCGGATCAGACCTGATCAATAGCACACCCATCAGCCTCTTACTCCAGAGACAGATCCTCCTCCTGTGTGTGCCTGCATGTGTGTGTGTTTCAGATTTAATAATGACTGCACCTGTAGTGGTGTCTTCCACTTGTTTAAAAAGTAGCACATTAAGGAAACAGCTGTGTATCAGGCTGCATTTATAAATTGGTGGATTTGAGATTTAAAGGGGGAAGGGGGGTTACAGAACGCTTTGTAGGTGTCACAAGTTGCAGTGTTACACAAACTATAAAAAGGAAAAATACATAAAGATCAGCTTTCTGTTGCAGATTGATCAGTTGGACTCTTATTTAGATCTTTGATGTAATCTTGTGCTGGTACTGTCAGCATGGTGAAGACTGTGAGGAAAATTTCTGCCCCGTTCACACAGCAAAAGGCGATAATTCAGAATTAATTAGGCAAGGATACACGAGGGGGAGGCGCAGCCCATAATAAGACATTTAAAACAGGATGGGATCTGGTATCCAAGTGCAGGGTATCCATAGAGACCGTTGCTATGGCGGAGAGAAATCTCACCTCATTAGGAACAAATATAAATAGCCCTGCGACTCAGCTTATGGTCATGATGCCCATGGCTCAGAGAACGGGCTCAGAGGCGTCCGGGTCAGTGATACAGGATGAGAGTCAGGACGCGGTGAAAGAGGGAGTGATGAATAGAGAAAATGACCAAGGGATTTAGAAGGAAGAAAGGGAGGGAAAGACTGAGCTCTGGATGATGGAGAAACAGTGGAGGAGGAGGAGGAGGAGAGAAAGAAAAAGAAAACAGATGAGGTTAAAATGTTGCTTGAAAAAAAGTTTGTCTGATGAAGATCTGTTATGTCAACCTGTTTGTTTTGATACTTGAACTAGAATCATATCAGGAAGCTTTAAGACCTCAGGGAAGGGAAAACCAGCCAATAAAATGCAAATTTTTAGTAATAAATTATGGGATGAAGTGAGTAAAACTGAATACCTTTGCACCATGCTTCTCAATGACATAACAATATGAGACAGATCCAGGAGAGGTTTTAAATAACCATAACGAGATGTATGAATGACTTCTCTGTCTCCATGAACTGACTTTCGCAGAACCAGCGTTTTCTTTTTCCCAGCGACGTGCATAATGAGCGAGGAGGAAGCAGGAGAGGAGGAGGAGAGGATGGCAGGAGTTGTGGGAGGAAAAGATGGGAGTTGTGGGTGCTGTGAGGAGGGGCTGACAGCCTCGAGTGGAGAGGAGACAGATGGGAGCAAAAAGAGAAACTCAAGACATCCATCGCTGACTGCATCAACAGGTCTGAGCCCCTCCAGGTACGCTGCAGTGCACCAGTATTATGACTGGATTACTCATCCCATTATTGACCATCAGGGGGCCTAAATGAACTTCATCTTCTCCTGTTTGACTCTCCACTTCCTATCTTTACTTTGTCTTTCTGTTTCTACTCAGCACCTGTGATCATGGGTTTCCCTGACATTTAGTCATCAACTATCAGGGACATCAAATGTAGTTTCCCTCCTAAACCTCAGAATGTACTGTTCACTGCTTTGTCCTTCAAAATGATGTCCATAGATGTGGAGCAGTTTGAACTTTTAACTTGCTGACATAGGACCTCCATTACTTAAGACAACAACAACTATTCCTCTTGGGCTCAACCCAATAGTGACCAATCTGTGAAAGTGTGAAAACAAAAGGAAATCATAGTAAATGGAATGAAAATTCATGTTGTAACTTTTCCTTTTTCTGTTTTTGATTTTGTTAAATAGTCAAATTTTGACCTTTGGTTTTTCATCATAAACAAGAAAAATGCATTCATAAAGAGATGGAAAAGGAAACAGATCAGGGAAGAGATACAAAATGTACATGTAATAGATTAGAAAACAACCACAATGACTAAAAGCAAAAACAAAACCACCACTCTCACCACCCTTTTGCCAAGATTTGAAATCTATTAAAGATACACTTGCCATTTCATTTGTTTTTCAACCTACTTCTGGACACTGTCTTGTTTTTAAGGGGTACCTTGAATCAGATTAACCATTAGAGAAGATTTTAAAGCTCCAGAGAGGGACTTTCATTTTTCTTCATTTTGGCAACCCATGTGGACGGAGCAGTACCTTTTATTTATTTGTTAATTCTGTCCTTTACATGCATAATTGGCTTTCTGTAACATCCCTCTGTTGTCTTTTTATTGACAAATACACCTCTGCATACCTTTACATCTGCAATCCTGAAAAATATCATAACATTTCAGGATGGTTGTCCCTGACATTTTCCAAAGATGCTTATTCACACATGTGCCTCACAGCAGGGAATTGACGGTCGATTTAGACCTCAAGAAGTTGGATGTGATGTAAAAAGCAGAGTCACTGGCTGTTTCCGAAACCGCCTACTATCCTAGCAGTACGTACTGATTTGGCCAAAATTCAGTATGTAGTAAGTAGTATGTGAAAAAGAGCAAAATCTGCAGTATGCCAAAACTCCCCAGATGTCTACTGATTCGGGAAAATTTCACAGTATGCATTGGACCAGTCTGCCTCTCATACTGTTTCCCACAATGCACAGCGCTCGTTCCTCTTTTTCTTTTTCCTTCTTTTTTGACGGGGGGAAATCCGTTTTGGGGTAATGTGAAAGTTTTTGAATTCCATATAAACCAATTCTCAACTTTTTAAATCATTAGTGAATGCTAAATAAGCATTTTCTTTATCGGCTTCGCCATTGTTTACTTCCGCTGTTTGAAACCGGAAATCCAGTGACGTCTGACCCAGCATGCTGCATGACAGATCGAACAGAACAGTCATACTACATACTAAATTCAAACACAGTATGTAGTAGGCTATACCTACTTTCTACTACATTAGTAAGTAGTATGTAGCAGGCCGTTTCGGAAACAGCCAACGTCTTGTGTTTGCTTGGATTCCAAGATGGTAGGCGAGTGAAGCAGAGTTTGTCACCTTGATGACGGTGATTTTGCCTGTATATCAATGCATGTGTAATTGGACTTATTCCTATATGATAAGCAGGAAGAATATATTGGCGAAGCAGGAAAGAGTATACAGCAGCTTTATTACATCCACAACAATTGGACCACTCACTGATATCATGTCACCATCCCCGCCCACTTGATCTGAGTGAATTTTTCTGGACTTTAACTAACTGCGTCCTCAGATTGGCTCACCCCACCTTTGTGCCGAAATTTTCCTCTGAGACTGGCTATAAAAAGTCCACCCAAGTTGGGGGATGGGGGGATTTGGGAAAATTGAGGGTTGCTTTCAGGAAATTGTCCAGAGTTTTGTGCATATGTGACTAAAAAATGTAACAGAGGCACTATCAAATCACTCTGAACTGGTGGCACAGATATAGGCATTGAAAATGACAAAATAGATAAACCCCATCTTTACTTTGATTGTTTTGTTTGCCTTTGTTGGTTGTGTAAAGGTATTCTTATTTATTCCAATCTGTTTTATAACCAGATGAACACTTCTCACAGGAGCTTTAAATCAATGAAATAACACACAACAAAAACTAAAACCTCACACACATGAAAATTTATTTAAAAATTCAAAGGGGTTTTATTGGCAGCAACACTGTATGGAATGATAATGATTTAACTGTACAGCTACAGCACAAATTAATACAGAGATACAGTTGTCAGCTATGAAATGCTGTCAACTGAGGATGGGGGTAACATGAAGAGCATGAATCCTTCTTTGTTTCGATGTTTGTGATTTTGTATTCATAATTTGGAAATGAAAAGCAAAGTTGGTGACAGAAGAAAAAGAAACTGTCAGTGACAGCTGAATGTCTGCTTAGTGACATAACAGCTGAAGAGGCTGTTTGGACTGTTGGTTGCAGTCTTATTCCTCCTAACATCAGAAATCTATTCATTTACAGGAAGTATGCGTAATTATAACACAACACTGGAACATAACAGCAACCTCCTTATCTCCCCTACCCTCGTTAATTACATTCAAACTGATGAGATATAAAAGCAATGTGAGATTATACTCTATCTTATGAGGAAATTTAAATTGTGAATGCTGTCCAGTGTAGCCCTTGCAGATTTCAGACAAACTGGTGGGTCAATTAAGAGAGGAAAAGCAGAGAGACTCCCACCTCTCCATGCAAATAAACCTTAAAAGCTTGTGGCGGCTTTCTGTTCTTCAAAGCTAAATGGTTTCCTCCGCCTTTGTTGTGAACAGTGTGTTTTCAACTCAGGAACAAAGGTGTCTGCAGCTGAAAAGATGAAAACTGCGACAACTGATGAAGATGGTATAGAGTTCAGACGCACGTTTGTGTGGGCTGTCTAATTGAGGAGATTGTTTGATTCCTCTCCCCCTGCGTTCTCTCTCTCTCTCTCTCTCTCTCTCTCTCTCTCACGCTCTCTCTCTCTCTCTCACGCTCTCTCTCTCTCTCTCTCTCTCTCACGCTCTCTCTCTCTCTCTCTCTCTCTCTCTCTCTCTCTCTCCCTCTCTCTCTCTCTCTCTCTCTCTCTCTCCCTCTCTCTTTCTCTCTCTGAAGACCTGTCAAACTCAGCAATCAGCAGAAAACAATGTGTGAAGAGAGGATTGAAGGAGCAGTAAAGGGAAAAAAAAGTGGAGATGGAAAAAGACGGCATTTAGGAAGAAAAAAGGAGGGAGTTTACGCCCCCTGCCTAAAGAATTGAGAAGGGAGGAGGAGGAGGAGGAGGAGGAGGAGGAGGAGGGGTAGAATGTGTGGAGGAAGCAGCATGTTGAGTGCCAGAGCTCATCAGCCTGTCAAACATCCGTTATAGACCACAAACCCACACAGCCATCGTTCTGCTGAGGTCTATCACTTCACAGGTGCATCTCCTTCACCTTCACACACTTTCTTATAGGCTCTTGTACTGTATATATATACATGCTGTTTGTGTGTGTAGGTGGCCACGTTTACGCACATAAAGTTTGAGCCTTGTCCACAGAGCATCTTGGGTGATCCACTGTGACTCACTCTCATTGATCAGAAAATAAATCTAGTCAGGTGGATTCTTCATAGCGATGCTTCCTTCACCCCTCTCCTTACCGTTTTAGCACAATCTGAGTGCACACTCTCAGCCCAGCCCACGTTTGAACCCATAATATTCCTCACAGTTTTGTACCTCTGACTGCTGACGCACTGCATCTAAATCCATCATCGACTCTCCCCATGGGGGTTATATCAGGGGGTTTGATTTTTACCTCAGGTGCCCCCTAGATAGACATGCAGTTTAGAGCGCAGGACGTTAAATGAGGTTAATGTTCTGTGTTTCTATTGTGGGTGGGAAATGAAGCAGCGAGAGATACCTCTAATTAGCAGAGTCAGTCCTCATGAAATCACTGAATTGTTCCACTGAAGCCCTCTCGGAGGGTCCCTCCTATATCCTGGACTCTACCCTGTGTTTAACTCTATAGTCCTCACACTCGCTTCCTTAACAGCTCCACAAACACTTGCACAAAATTTTCTTGTTTTTTGATTCAAAACAGCAGTGACATCTGACTGCATCCTACCAATGAGAGCTGTGATCTCAGTGTTACTAATGTAAACCCTGTTGTGATGCAGAATAGTGACTCTGGGTAGATCATAGACTATTTTAAGAAGATCTTTCATTATCGAACACAGTGGCCTCTGTACGTATACGCTCTCCTTGGGCTTTCCCACATTTTACAGTGGATGCACAAGTCAACCTGAAGGCCAGTGGTTGGACCCGATCTTACTGTCCTTTAGAGGTTTCACACTTTATTTGTGAGGATTTTGAATTCCATGAATTGTAATCCACGCTCCTTAAGTTGATGGACAATTATTTGATCCATTCGACCCCACTAAAATCCATTTTAATTTGCAGTTATAACTGCAAATTAACTAGTTAATTAATTAGTTATAACTCAATAGTAAAAGTGTATGGGGGGTTGATTACTTATTCAAGGCACTCTAATGGAGGGTTACATTTCTGAAACATGTCTTATCAACCCCATAGAGACTGTTAAAGTATCCTAGAGAAAGCAATTTTAAGTTTATTAAATGTAAATAACACATTTTCGGTATATATGTTTCATATTACTGCATCATATGGAATCCAACTTTCTGTCTTCTAAAATATATAATCACAGTATTATTGTATAATTAGATTACATTTACAAAAAACTATTTTAAATTACATCAATTTAGCATCCAACCAGACAGTACAGTACTAAAAATGATTATTACCTGGCTGCGTTAAATACTTGATTCTGATTGGTCAAAGCTCCACAGCAGTTGTGATTGGTTCTGAGTAGCATGAGTGATGCCCAATACAACCAGATCACACACCTCATATCAAATCAATTCAAGGAAAAGAGTCAAACGCATTAATGATGTTTATCATTTCACCTCTTCCTGTTGACAATGTGGCAAAAAAGTAGTTCCCAATAGCATCGGTAAGCAACATGGAGAATGTTTATAATATTACACTAAATTTAGTGCACAAAACTTTAGGTTTTTAGTTAAAGCTAGGGTTGGTAGTCACAGAAAACCAGCATGAATTTGAATGTAACATTTCCTCAGGACTCCGTCTAACCCCTCCCCCCCTCCCCTCTGAGCTCCTCGAAAAACGGTGCCCCCACTCACATGTACGAGCGCCGCTGATTTGCGACCATATGATCATGACTGATTCAAAACCGATCCTCAGCACATTGTTTGTGTTTTGCACTACGTCAACTCGTGTCTCACTCAGTGGTAAGAAAACACCAAAACATTATCATAGTGAAAGTTAAAAACACAAACAAACATGGCTATTGTTAGTACTCACAACTGTCATGCTAGCATTATCCAGTTGTACCGGTGACACGATATCAGGAGAAAAGCTATAATACATAAACATTATTACTATAGGACTTACTAAATGTCATTAATTATTTTGCTTGTCAGAGCCCCCATGGTAAGAGCTTTTAAGACTCTGATCCTCTGACTATCCGGGTCAGAGGGGACAGGCCCGAGGTCGAGCGAGAGGGACAGTAAATAGAGGCAGGGGACAGGGAGACAGGGGACAGGGAGCGCACGCCAGGTAAATGTACGCGCAGGAGGCGGGCAGAACTGCAGGACAGGATTTGATTGGTTTCATAAATTGGACCCTAAAGGCAGGGCTTGGTTGTTATTTTCCCAGGTTTACTCCGGCTGTAGATAGCAGCCTTTTCACTATTTTTTAAGAACACATTGTGTATTGATTGCCATCGGGACATAAAGCTCATTTTAACCAGTATAACAAAAAGTGTATCTAAATCTGACTACCAACCCCAGCTTTAAGTGCTGACCTATCACCAGCAGAGAAAGGAAGAGGAGGAGGAAAACCACATGTTCATTCAACCAGCATGGAGGCTGAAAATAATACTGTTGCCATGAAGCACTCCCAACCATCGGATTTGAGTAGCTATTTTACTATCTGAATGGATAAATATTTTGAATTCTAAAAGAATAATATTGAAATGAAGAAAATAATGTTTCAATTAATAATAATTGTCAGCGTGTTAATTTCTTTTGATGGTAATCAGGTAATAAGCAGGTTAATGTGTAGTGAGCGGGTGGTTATGTGAAATTGAATCACTATACATTATCCCTAAAAGGAAAAAACATAATAGAAAAGATGTTTTGATGAAAGTAGGAAGGGATGATTTTGAGAAGTGTACAAAATAAAGTAACTCAAGTTTTAAAATGAACCTTATGATTGAAATCAGCCAAAGTATACTATACGCATACACTGTTAGAAAAGCCAATGTTTACAGTAAAATAAATCAAGTTAGATATAGAAAGAAGTAAGCAGCAGAATGTTAAGACATCCAAATGTTTAAAATAAACTTTATTGAGTAAAGACTCAGATTCATCTGTATTTTCATTTTAATGCTTTATTTTTGACAGTTGGTATCATTTGAATTAGTAAGCCTTGAACTCATCAGGATAACCTCATTTGAATAGGGAAGCTGACGGTCTGTTGCAAACATCTTGAAGGCTATTTTTCTTCTCCTGAGCCATGGTTCACATGAAAACAAAATCATAAAAATCATGTATTCTTAATTAGAATTAATGAAGCCTAAAAAAAGAGGCTGCGCTGTGGCGTCTCAGTTCGGTGAAGAAGCAAAGGAGGAGGTCTATTTGTCTGTTTCTTGTCTGTGGCTGTCTAGTCACCCGGCCACATGCTCCATCATAGTTTAAATATTCATAGCCTGCCCTCTGAATATTCATGAGGCCCCCATTAATATTTATGAGCTTCACTTGTTGAGGTGTCACTCGATCTCTTGTGCACACATGCACACGCAGACTTTTACACACACTGATGATCAAAGGAGAGAGCTATGTCGACACAGGGCAGATTCAGAAGCAATGGTGTCAATTACTCTGGAGCTGTGATGTCATGGTAAATAAAAACTATGACCTTCAGTTTGTACTTGAACCACATAACTCCTCCAGTAACTACTACCAGTAATTCAGGGGTATTTGCCCTGTTAGCTATATTGCCGAGCGTCATTTGAGAAGAGGGATACCAGGAAATTTAAGCAAGCAGCCTGTTAGTTTAGCTCAGAGTTGGAAGTGGCTACCTTTTTGTTTATTAAGCAAATAAGGAAGTTTAAGTGGCTACCTTATTTTCTTGATACATAAAACAAACCCTCAAACAAAATTGAACATCATTTTTTGGCTGATAATTTTGCTTCAACTAAACTCTGGAATAATAAGCCCACAGCAACCAGTAACATGCATGTTAACATTGCACAGGGTCACTCTGCAAATATAGTTAAAAAAATAAACTAATTTTAGCTAAGTAACATTTTTTTTGTCAATTTAGAATGAGTCGATCATCTTTTCTCTGAATCTTTATACTTTTACATTTCTCCTGTTGTTTCTCTCTTGCTAGTTTGCTAAATCCTTAGCCTCAGTTGCTTCAAAATACCAACAGTTAGTATCCATATAACAACCACCAGGATGCTCTCCCAATATATTTCCCCAAAGCTGTTTACTTCTCACTGGCTTGTGAAAACGTTTGCCTCAGTTGCTGAAAAAACAGTGACATTAATTTAGCGGCGGCATTGTCACTAGCACGTTCTCACGCCTACACCACTTCTTTTCATATCCAATAAACAGCATTTCATGTCCTAATCACGTTAGCTCATTCAGTATGTGTTGCATGTTGCTAGGGTGTTTGATTATCGCTAAGCCTGCAGTCTTTCTGTGCAGAACTTTGTTACTTGATAAGCTAAGCTAACTGGCTGTAGCTGTTCTTCCTTTTTACTGTGTAGATAGGTAGTTGTGCCTGCTTTACTATCTAACTCTTGTCGAAACAGCAAGTGAGCATATATAGTTGTATTTCCTAAAATGTTGAACTATGGTATTGAATATTGACTCCATGTCCCTTCATGACGTCATCAAACTCAGCCTGTTGTGACTTTTTTGATTGATGGATCCTGTCTGTTGAAATTGCACAGACCTACTGCCCCTTTAAATAGCAAACAATGGGAAGTGAAAAGTTCTCATGTAGTTATTCATAAAGCAATGATTGAGTAACACAAAATCTTAGTCACTATACAGCGCTGACACTGGCAGCATAACTTCATAGCTGATGTGTTTGTAGATGAATATTTGCTGTGTTATGGACTGGATAAACAGTAAGCTTATATGGTCTTACTTTAATGTGTCTACCAGAAGAGTTACAGTTTACCCTCTGCTGCCTCCTTGATTGGAATGCCTCTCTAATCCTACTTCCAGTCAGATCTTTAAACAGACATCTCTACACCTCATTGAAGCTCTGGAACTGATGTAACAGTATGACACACACACACACACACACACACACACACACACACACACACACACACACACACACACACAAACATACAGTCAGCTGTGCACTTTCTAATAAGGGGGGTTTATATAACCGGCAACTGTGCCAGTATTTACGTGCACGCGCAACGGGAAGCAAGCATCGTTTAGTCTCTGTGCAGAGTGCACACATGCCAGCCTTTCTGCCAAAACCAGCAGACAGCAGGTGTGACTGTGTGAGTGTGTGTGTGTATGTGTATGTATGTCTTTTATAGTCTACTTTTGAAGACACATTTGAGATTATCTGCACACCAGTTGTCTTTGTATGAGTGGTTGAAGGTTACCTCTGGTCAGGTCAAAGTTAATTTATATAGCACATTTAAACAACCGCAGTTGATGAAATTGCTGTACAAAATAAAACATGATATCAATATCCATAAAAGCAAATATGTGTTTAAAAAAACATTAAAAACACTATAAATGGGAGCAAGAATATGATTGCATAATGAAATGCCAGGATGTCACACTCTGTTATTAAAGCCAATACAAAGATGGGTTTTTAAGCAAAGATTGAAAACTCTCCAGAGACTGAGCAGTTCTAATATGAAAGACTAAACTCTTCCACAGCGTGGTAGCAGCCACTGTAAAAGCTCTGTCACTTCTTGCTTTTTAGCCTGGATCTTAGGACATCCAAAAGCATCTGGTGGGTTTGACATCAGTGCTCTGGCTGGAGCATGTTGGCAAAACAACTCAGGACAGGTGTAACGGTGCCAACCTATGAAAAGTTATAATGTCTTGGATCCTGAGACTGACAGGAAGCCAGTGAAGACAAGCCATAACTTTAATTTGGCTACATTTAAGCATGATGTAAAACCATTCCTTGCATGTTATCAGGTGTCATCAAAACATGACAAATAATAGTGTGTGTGTGTGTGTGTGTGTGTGTTTGTGTGTGTGTGTGTCTGTCTGTCTGTCTGTCTGTGTGTGTGTGTCTCTGTGTGTGTCTCTGTGTGTGTGTGTCTGTGTGTGTGTTGTGAGAAAGAAAGCAGTGATGCACACACATAGTAATGGCAGCTTGCTTTCAGATGACGCACATCCTGAGGCCTGCACTCAGTCATGTCTGTAGTTTGTGGTTATAACATTGTAACATTGAGTCTGTGGTTTTTTTTCTTTTCCCACCTAGGTCGTATACTGTCAAGAAGATCATTGATTTGTACTCACAGTTTCTGCATTTTCATGATAAGAGTTAAATGACATTACCAAAATGTAATACTTTTTTCACTCCATATTCTGATATGATTCAATTACATAGCTACTGTTTTGCCCATTGCAATGCCAAGTTATATTAAAATGGAGTACAAGTAGTCGCTGAAAGGAAAGTGGCATTCACAGTTTTTTAATAAAGAATGATAAACAACTCAGTTCTGAATCCCCAGGATTAATGTTAGATCTGTGGGAAACAAATGAGATGCTGCCAAATCTTATCAAACTGTAAAAGTCTGTCCTTTAACAAGAACAGTTTGCTTCCTCAAGTGTTGGTTTATTCATTAACACAGTTTAACCAAGGAAACTTCTTTTTTTCCTGCAGAGGAACAAACTCAGAGGTGATTAAGTGGTAAAACTTGGTTGTCTTCTTCTCTTAAGTGTTAGAATCAGTTCTGAGATTCCCATAACTATTAAAACACAGTCCAGTTCAGTATAGATATTAACTACTTCAGGAGGGGTTTAAAAAGTTCACACCAGTAATTTATTATCTTGGGACAAAGGATGAAGCAGTGAAGTAACTTTGCCTCCTCCAGGCTACATTTATCACACATCTGGGGTTATATCTTGTGTAATTCAGTCTTTGAATAATGGAGTCTGTGAATGACTTTGAACTGAATGAGAAAAGAATTAATGGAATAAGGATGGATCAGCCCTCGACTATCTCATCACAGATCTGCATTTCCACTTCATTCTCACATTTGGTCTCGATTGCTTTGGTATAAGTAATTGTTAAACATTTATCTGGATCTGTTTGTCAGACAAGATGTGTCAAAAACAGAAGGTGAAGCCCTTTCACAACCAGCTGTGTAGGTGTGAAGGTAGTCTCTAATTTCAAGACATGAAGATGTTTTTCAAGTCACATTCTCACACGACTGTACACAAACCAATATCCTTCAACTGTGAGAACTCAAGTGAAGGTGAAGGAAATTATTCAATAACTAGAAGCTTGCTCAAGAAATACCAAACTGTGGCTTCATCACACTTTCGATTGCTCTAAGATTCTTACAGATTTTTGTAAAATGAATTGAGAGATTTCTCGTTTTCCATGAGTAAGTTGCAAATATAACTAAATATTAAATTTTCAACCACTGAAATAATCTGATATACCAACCATTAAAATAAGCTTTATAGTTTGGGAAGCAGTCGTACAAAGGTATAGTAAAAATACCATGTCAATTGCTTCTCCCTAAGACATTGGGATGGGTGTTTTACATTATTTTCTTTTATCTTTGTTTTTTTTTTCAGACATAGCATTGCTAGTTATTTTGCACAACATCAGCTGTCACTGTTTTTGTTAATGCTTTCTGTAGCACTTTTTTTTTTATTTGCAGCGTGCTTCAGTTGTATTTGTCTTGAACTTTTTTATGTGTTTCTATATTGGCAGCCCATGTCCCCTTCTGGATATTACTCTAGTTATTGCAGCATGTATACTATGTGAGCCACAAAAATGCCAACTCCAGATACCTCTACAATGTCATCATGGATCAGCTGGTTAATGCCAATTTCTTAAGGCCTTTGCACCACTGACATTAATTGTCTACTCATATAAAAATATCAATGTGTATCCGGCTTTCTTACTAAATCTTGAGCCCCTGTCCTGAACATGGTCCCCATGCCCATAGGTCCTACTTTTTAAGAATTACCAATATCAATCTTTTTTTATGGCCATAATAGCATTATTTTCTTAACCCCATTGGTCCAACAGCATTGCTCTATTATTAAGAGAAAGCTGACCCTGTAACCTCTAGGTATTTCTTGACAACAGTAGCAACAAGGTTAAGCTGAAAATGTCATATCAGGGGAGTAATTATTATTGATCCACATGTTAGATTCTTACATCTATCAAAGTAAAACACATCAGGAAATTGCTGTTTGTCCTTTTTTTCTACGCAGAATTCTGACCATGCCATTCAGGCCATCTGAATGTTTGGTTTTGAATCCATTTAGAAGGGCATGACTGTGATTTTAAGGCCAAAATCAAGTTTAATCAAATAACTTGACACTCGTGTTTGTGTTCTCCATATTGGGCTATCCCTTTTTTCAACCTTTTTTTGACATAGCAAAAAATAATAACCCATTATTGCAAGAAAACAGATATTGCTACCTTAAGTTAACTGATACTTAATGTGTGATATCATAATTTAAGTACAATAACAGCTAGAACAGCCTTTCATTGCACCTGTTAATTTCATCATCATATAACTTAGGTTTAAAATCAGGTGAAGCAAACTGAGGTTTAAGACGACTCACTCACTAATAGTTTTCCTGGGTTAAAGCTTTGATGTTTGTTAAGGATGAAAACAAGGCTTTAGCCATCACTGCAGTTGGCTATGTAGTATGTCTGCAGTATTTTTGAAATGATCCTGGCTCTGGTACAGATAAACAGCTTGGTATCATTCACCAAAATGTCATCCATGTAAGAGATCTTTTTTCATGTCTCTGTTTTGGTGAAACCAAATATAGAAAGGACTGGATGACTCAGATTTAGAGGGTGAAAGATACTGTCTGTTGGCTCTGGCTACCACTGAGGACCTTGAAGTCTTGACTTTCATATTGCACATGTTGTTTTTATGGATACTGTATGGAGGAAAGATCCATAATTTGGACCCCAGTAACACCCAATTAATTCATGAAATCTAAAGTAAAATGAAACTGCATTTAAAGAGTTCTGGATCAATAAATTCACATGGGTTTTTATGAGTTTAGTAGAGTAAAACATTCCTCAGGCTGGTAGTTTCCTGCTAGGGAAATTGAACACAGTATTTTTCAAATCTTGTGGTCAACAGTATTGGTGTTGTACTTTTCTTCAAGCACTAGCTAATAAACAGTTTTTAAGTACCTGCAATTCCCTCTGCTGATACTTAAAACTTATGCATTGAGAAGGAAATATTGTACTTTTTGCTCCGATATGGTCAAGCATCAGTTAATAAAATATGAGGATTCTTTTATGTAGAACAAGCCGCCCCCAAGTATATAAAAAGCAGTTAAAATTAGCTCATCCAACTTCCTCCACTGATGGCCCTGCACAAACACACTAGGGAGTGAAGGAGACCCCTGTCTACTGACACTGAATTGATCATGCTATCCCCCACTCCTCACTTAACTTAGCAATGTTTTTTAATCCAGTTTTTAAATGGCGTCAAGTAGAGCTATTGCAGTTTTTTACATAAGTGCACAATCCATAGGCTAGATTTTTGTTCAGGGTGTGTAAACTGTTGTCTTCTGTAGGTACAATTATACTTCAGCGTAACAAGAGCAAATAGAAACAGTTCAAAGTGATTGTTAGCAATATCAGTTTTTAATGAGCAAAATGATTGCTTTTTAATACAACTTGGTGCCTTCTGTATTTATTCAAGTTCACATGAAAATCTAAACAGACTACAAAATTCATGAGCCAAAAGTGATTATCTCAGCTTTTAGTATTGAGTACAAATATTCATGAAATCTTGTTTTCATTAAATTTAAACCTAGACCAGTACTTTTGTCCATACTTTTATAGAAACTCTATGCTTACAAGTTAAACTGTGTTTTTTCACCTATTCATATGGAACCTAAGGCTGCCTGTTTGTTAGGGACATGGTGGAGAAAATATTCTGCTCAGGTTGAGTTTTAAAGGTTAATGAGTATATTGGGAGATGGAATTAAAATAACTCACAGAAGAAAGAATGACTAATTTCAATTTTGTTTTTGTATTCACAACTTTCAACAATTGTAGCAGTCAGAGAGATGCTTTATGCTTCTTAAAGGGCCTGCTACTGGGGATTTTTTTTTTCATATAACAATGCATCTTATGTTGTGATTGTATGATGTTAATGTGTAAAGCAGCAATTAAGCTGTCAAATAGTTGTTAGTAACATGAACATTAACAACTCTGAATTGTGATTGAGAAAATTGAAACAATTGAAATAATTCTGAAGAGTGCACATTAACTTACTCTAGGTACATTATTTGAATTTTAATTTAAACTGTAGCAAGTTAAGTATAATGTGTTCTTAATGGCTGCATGTGAAAGAGAAGTATTTTTAGCTGTACTGAAGCTAAAAGACAGAATTCCTCGCTGCCTTCAATCAATTAGACTTTATTTATAAAGCACTTTTCATACAATGACATTGTAACAAAAAGTGCTGTACATAAAACCAACCTAAATAGAATAAATTAAGAAAAAGATTAAAGGAGATTTAATACTCAACTCAACTCAACTTTATTTACACTACCAGTCAAAAGTTTGGGAATACCTTCTCATTCAAGGATTTATATTTATTTTAATTATTTGAGACACTGTAGATTAATACCAAAGACATCAGAACTATGAAAGAACATACATGGAATTATTTAATTAACAAAAAAGTGTTAAACAAACCAGAATATGTTTTCTATTTTAGATTCTGTAAAGTAGCCCCCTTTTTCCTTTATGACAGCTTTGCACACTCGTGGTATTCTCTCAGTCTGCTTCATGAAGTGGTCTCCTGGAATGGTTTCTAATTAACATGAGCCTTGTCAAGAGTTCATTTGTAGAATGACTTGCCTTCTTAATGTGTTTGAGACCATCAGTTGTGTTGTTCAGCAGTAGGGTTAGTACACAATGGATAGCCCTATTTGACTACTGTTGTAATCCATATTATGACAAAAACAGATTATTTCATAGTTTTGTCTTTAGTATTAATGTACAATGTTGAAAATAGTTAAAATAAATATAAACCATTGCATGAGAAGGTGTTTCTTTTGACTTTTGACTGGTAGTGTATATAGCACCTTTCACCGCCCTGCAACTGTTTTAGCTAGGTTAACCTGTGTATATTTATTGTATCATTTCAACCACCGGCCCTTCCTTTTAGTGCTTTCATAGTCTATCCCCTACACCTGCTTTTATATGTATTTTTTTATAAGATCTTTTAATGGTTTTTATATCCAAATCAAAAAATTGTCCTTTTTCATGACTTTGATACTCTTGATACATTGTTATTTGTTTGTTGTTTGATTTTTAAATGTCACTGTAAACGACTCGATATCATTGTAAATGAGGGTTGCCCCTCAATGATCTCTCGAGTATAGATAAAGGTTGATTGATTGATTTATACATAAAAACATGCAGCCCAGTGCTTCACTGAATAGCAGAGAGACAGAAAACAACAGCAATGGTAAAATTATAAAAGGCATGATTATAAATAAAATAGCCTACTTAAAAATGAAATAAAATCAATACGGTAAAATTAATAAAATAAGTAATAGTGGAAAGAAAAGTTAAAAATAAGGTAGCGTTAACAAGATCAGATGAATACAAGACATAAATAATTAAATAATTAAATAAGATAAATACATGTTAAAGCAATGATTAAAATAATAATAAAAATGATAAAAATAATAATAATAGAGTTTAAACGATGTGTAGAACAAAAAGAGAGACAGGGACAGAGATAGAGATGAGTGGGCTGGTTGAAGTACTGGCTCTCGTGCATTCCTCTCGTGTGTGTGGGCGCGTGGCTCAGGGTTCAGAATTGTCAGCCCTCCTCTTCCTCTCCTCTCTCCTCTCTTCTCTCCACTCTCCTCCTCCCTTGCTCCCTGTTCCGCCCCCCGCTGCTCCGACAGAGACAGGCAAAAGGCGGAGGAGGAGCATCGGAGCTCACAATCACCAGACGCGGGGCTGACAGCGGTCGGTCGGTCGGTCGGTAACCGGTTACCGGCAGAATCCAACGGACGGAGGAAGACGCCGGCTAACGGTAAGATTACGGTCGCGCTCGCGCTGACCGTTGGTGCTGTTAGCTTGATTAACGGTAAACTCCGCAGGTTGACGTCGACGCTTCTTTCTGTCTTTTTTAGAGACTTGCCTCCGTAAAGGACTTTTTCTGTGTTTATTACTGAGCTTATTGGATAAAAAGACACCTTTAATTCGGACAATAGTCACAGTTTGGCTCAAACTCAATGATGAAAACGGTGAAATAAGGAGGTGTAACTAGCTAACTGTGCCCCGGAGCCTTTAGCTATCGAGTCATCGCTGAATGAGTGACAGAGGTAATTTAGAGGTTTGTACACTGGCTTTTTATTAGATATTAGTCTGTATTCCTCCAGGAGTCATTGAATTTAAGGAGTACTTTTATAACTTTTCATTCTGAAGTTGAATTTCTCTTCATATTACTCTGTTTGTGTGAAGAAGTGTTCGTTAAAAGCAGCTCCAAAGTTGCCTCTTCCCCTTTGTGTGAATAAGAAAAGTCCCTGTGATGATGATGATGATGATGATACGGTCTCTCTGTCACTGCCCCCGCTTTCATCCTCCGACCACCGCTGTCCACATGCATGATCTGACAGCACAGTGAAGTCCCGGAGCAGGAGGTCCTGGTGTAAAAATAGCCCGGTGTGTCAGCTTAGCCTGGGTCACGGTAATGCGACACACACGCAGACACACGGTTCTCATCATCGGTTGAAGAAAGAAACATTGTCCCATCCCAAAAGTAGACCGAACAAACACTTGTCCGTCCCGTTATGTGGGTCAACAGGATGCCGCAAAGTTGTGCATGATGAAGATGACACCTGTTTCTTTTTGTCTGCCTATCGCTTCCTAATGATACTTGTGAAACAACGGGTATAATGTGAGAGTTAGACTGGGCTATACACAGCTGTAAAACTTATTTGTGTGAAATCGCCCTTTAATAACAGCACTGTGCACCTCATACTGTCTGTGTTATGTATGCAGGTATTTTCCCCATCTCAGCTGCAGAGCCACGCAGCTGTCGCACCCACGTCACTTTGGTTATACGACTGCTGTGGCTGCCCAGGTGCTGGTGACTCAAAGGACAATGTAACCTAAATTTCACATGTGCAGCCTACTTTCTGTTCTGCACTTGTCTTTAAGTGGAGGGGGAAATCATTCATGCCCTGCTGTTTTTATTTGATGGAGATAAAACAAAAAAAAACTGCTCAGATTGAAAATATGTTAGTTGTGAATGCAGAAGGTGCAGAAATGCAAAAATCTGTGTAAAAAAGGAAAAGAAAACCTCAAAATACCCCAAGAAGAAAATGGAAAACAGCCCAATTACAGGCTCGGGGGCAAAGCCTGTAGAGATGATGGATAAACACTGTACTGAAGGCTCTGAGTTTGAGGCTCTAAATTCTCAATTATTATTTTAAACCAGAGAGACCTGCTCTCTTGTTTTTTTCTCTGGCTCAATCATTTCCTAATGAGCTCTGGGCAGAGGGAGAAAACATGAAATCCCCTCTTAAATTCAATGCTGCAGCCTTAGAGACAAAACACAAACAGCTTTGTGTGGCCATAGGCGGCGATCATTTCTATATTTTGTATGGTTTTCAAGATGATGGTGGCTGCAAATGAAACAGAAGGCAAAGCAGTGTGACTTTAATTGTGACAAAATGCAGAACAAAGGGTAGAGTATGAAACATACGCTTACAAAGTGTGTGTTAAACGATACAAGAACCACTGATGATTACAGCCCTGGTATTGAGAGATAGATTTTTCAGCGGTCTTAATTACAAACAGGATTCCTCTGGGCTTAGCACTTAATATGACTTGGGTTAGCTGACAATGGCCATCTAAAGCAGCTCTTGGATATTTTCCCTCTGGCCTGCCTGTATGTCAGTGTAGATGAGCCAGGCAGCTTTTGGCTGCAGAAGAAAGGTCTCCTGGTGAGTAGGTGGCTCTGAGGCCGGAGGCTTCGGGAGAGCAGCAGATGGATGATGATGTAGCGGGTACTGGCGCTCCCTGCCTCCCGCCGCCATCCGTCACGCGCTAATGATCGTGTCACACCTTCTCCCCGGGCGGCCGGCCGCTTCTGCAGCGCTCAGCTCAAAAAACTGGTAGCAACGCTCAAATCCCCTCTTCAGGGCCGGAGGCTGAAAAGCCCAGAGACAGACTGCGCTGCAAGCCTCTCTATCACTAATTCTCCCATTCTCCATCGCTTTCCCTCACCCCTCTTCACCTTTAAAGTCCCTGCAGACTGTTTCCTCATCTCTCTTCATCCCCCTGCATCCCTTGCCTCTCATTCATCTTGTTTTCTCTGTAGTGCATCTGCTCCACATCGTTCTTCTCCCTCTCTGTGCGCTTATATCACGTTCCTGTTCTCTGCTATCACTTTAAATCTACGGCTCTGATAACACAGTTCAGCAGCAGCAGGCAGTTTTGTGTTTTAAAAACTTTTTCTTTGATTCTATGATTAAAGGATATGTGCAGTCTTTTTTCTCTTTTTCTTCTGTCTGTACGGTCTGAGGTCAGGGTCGGTTACAGCACAATACACATGGCACTTGTCTGTTTTGCTAAAAGACACCTCAGCAAGAACTCACCAACAGCACATTAGGGAGTCTCACAAGTCATTATGTCCTGTAGAGTGTTTAGATGTGTCTTTTTGTCTTCCCTAGGCATTATGCAGAAGCATACCAAGCTGAAAGACAGTGATATAGATCGGCTGAAGCAGATGATTTTCTTAATAAACCCATCATTCATCTCATTTGTAAAACATATGCAAATAGCAGGAAAGTAAGCCATTGGTGATTATTTCAAATTATGTTTTTGCTGAACAACAGTACAAAATGTAAAGGTGTTACATTTCTGTTATACGCAACTTAACTTTACATTTTTACATTTATAAATAGGAAATATTTGGCATTTTTTGTGATGAATAACAAAACGTTGGTACGCGGGTTCATTTTCTGTATTAGTGTGAGAGGGATCACGCGTGATCTCAAATCTGACCACGATGTCGCCGTTTCTAGAACAACACGTGCAGAGATTTTCACACGCCTCTTCGCCCCCTACAAATATTTCTTCTGGGTGGAATCACTGCGGTCATGTATTGTGTTTCATCGAGGCGGTATGGGAAGTAAACACCACTTTGGTTGCACTTGGACTGACAGGGCTCTTTTTTTTTAAACTGCTATTATATCCAGTCGAGTGTGAAATAACCACGTTACGGGACTCGGCGTCCTCGGAGCTCGTTATTCTGTCCCAGGTGTTACAGGAATAAGTGTCCCCTTGAGCTGTGTTGCGGCAGAATGTGTCTCCACTGAATGCAGTTGGCCCTTCGGAAAAGATGGTGGAATGCCACTTCCTCGTGTGTGTGTGTGTGTGTGTGTGTGTGTGTGTGTGTGTGTGTGTGTGTGGGTGTGTGTGTGTGTGTGTGGGTGTGCATGTGGGTGTGTGTGTGTGTGTGTGTGAGAGTGTGTATGTGTGTGCTTTGACGTCTTTTGGTCTCGGCTCTGTTCTCACCACCGGGATCAGAGACTCAGCTTGGCATTCTGGGAATATCAGTGTTGGTGGATCGGATGGTACTCTCCACAGCTGCTGTTTCTAAGAAAAGCTTGAGGACACACACAGTTGCACACACCAGACATGCGTCCACATGAACTACACACATGTAAACACACACATGCAAATACCAGTTCCAAGCAAAGGGCCCAAGAGTTACCATCACACATACACATGCACACTTACAGTAACACACTTTAGGCAGCAATTAACTGTCAAGCCAGGGAAGCATATACGCAAACACAATTGCTTAGCTACTTGATGTCATTTCCAGCAGCTATGCTTTTATGCTCTGGCAACTGTTCGATATGAGCGTGTGTGTGTGTGTGAGTGAAACAGCGTAGCAGTAGTTCTGTTGAACAATGACCACTAACACCGTTTTCTCTCCTGTGTTTTTCGATCTCTTCAGGCTATTTTCTGTTGACCAGTAAAGAGCCGGCAGAGAGAGGAACAGTAGAGAGAAGCGAGCACGGGTTGGAGAGGATAATTGCATTTCTGGCTGCCCCGTGGGAACATGGGATATATGACCTCATCATTCACCTGTAAGGCTCTCCAGTAAAAAATTCCAAAGAGGTAGGAACAACGTACACAAACACACTCATACTGACACTGATGCAAATGTAGAAAGAGAAAGCTCTTCATACAGTATCAATGAAATTCAAAATAAGCAAATTCAGACACACATAGCAATGTGACCATGTTTTTGTGTTGTTTAGAAGGATGGCTGAAGCTGTTGCACAAAGCACTGATGTCCTCCTAAATCCATGTGATGTGACGCCATGTGATGTCATCAGCGACCCATTGCCTCCACCGTGTCCGTCATTCTGCAATCAGAAGGAGGATGAGGATTGTCAACATGGCAGTAAAGAGCCGGAGCCGCAGGTAAGGGACCCTGGCTGAAACTACTGATATGTACCCCGTAATATTTTACCACCTTCAAATGTTGTAACACCACAAACAGCACTCTAAATGTGGTCCCTTCATGACAAATTGTGTCTTCACTCGTAGAAACTTTGCAACCAGGTGCAACCAAAGAAAAAAGCCAAGGTAAGCTAAAATAATTCTGCCTCTCATTATTCATTCTCACTTGAAATATCGATTGCGTTAAACTCTATGAATTTATAATATCGCTCGCTTGCGTGCATATTTCAGGCCAAAAGAAAGTTAATGCGGAGTGTGGCTGTCTGCGAAGAGTCCTCACCTTTTGAAGAAACCATGGTAGCACACTAACACGAACAGACACAGAGAGCATCATGCGACTCCTCATCATCACCATCCTCAAATTACTCTTTATTTTCTCCGCTCTCAGACATCTCCAGACATAAACATCGTATCCAGCTGCCATGACAACGAGAGAACTTCCTGTACGGAGGAAGAGCAGGAAAAGAGCACAGATCCAAAGAAACATTCACTGTCCAAAGGTGTGCGTGCGTGCGTGCGTGCGTGCGTGCGTGCGTGCGTGCGTGCGTGCGTGCGTGCGTGCGTGCGTGCGTGCGTGCGTGCGTGCGTGCGTGATTGATATCTCATAAAAGAGAGACAACAGAGAGCAAATAAAATGTAATAAAATGGGATTCAGTGCCACTATTTAGATGTAGTCCTCGTGGGATGTTAAATATTGCAGTTTGCTTTTTTGTGTTATTATCTTTATTGTCTCATATTAAATCCAACCCGCCTGCCTGTCTTCTTCAGGGTCCAGTGTGGAGTACACTGACTCCACCGGCGTGGACCTGCACCAGTTTATCGTCGATACCCTCAACAGCAACGCCAGAAACCACATGATGATGCTTGAACTGGAGCAGGACATGATTGACTTCATCACCAGCAGTAGGTGAGTATGTCTACGTGTTTGTGTGTGACGGAGAGAACATAATCCTGAGTTCTTGTTAAACCTGTAAAAATGTTTCTAGTTTATGCTAATTAGAGACATGATTTCATGTCATATATTTTAATTCTGTCCACACAGCTTATTTAGCACACTGATCAATATATTGAGCATATTATGTTACGCGGGTGTGTTTGAGCGACCAGGGACAAGTATGGACTTGAGCCAAAAGATATAACCAGTTTCAATCTGCCTCTTTCAATCGCCTTCTGTCCTCTCTCTCTTCTGCTTTGACTCTATCTCCCTCCCACTTTTGTTTGACGCACCTATTTTTCTGTCCCCCTCTTGTCTTCTTTCATCCTCCTTACGTTCTTGCTTTCTCACCCCACTTTGTTCCTTGTTCCCATCTCCCATCAGTTCCGTTAAGAAGTTCCGTCCCATGAAGTCCTACCAACGTATGCTGGTCCATCGGGTGGCGGCCTACTTTGGCATGGAGCACAATGTAGATCAGACAGGCAAGTCTGTCATCATCAACAGGACCAGCAGTACACGCATGTAAGCATGCATTATATGTCCGTGAAAACATACTGTATCTGTAAATCCTCACTACTTGTGTTTGATTTAACGTAACATCAGCTGTTTCCTCTTTTTTTAAAAGACCTGATCAGGGTTTTCTGGACCAGGTGCACAAGGACAAGGCAGAAGAAAACCATCAATGGAAAATCATTTTAAAGAGGAACGACAGCTCAGAAGACCAGGTCTGTCCGTCTCTAAAGCTGCGTGCCTCTGTGGAGTTTCCACTATAATAGACATTGATCGCATCCTTTCAGCGTTCCAACATGTTCCTGCTTCACCCCTCGCAGATAAGACCTCACCCATTACGAGAGAAGCAAAGCAAGTCAATGGAGGAGAGAGAGGAGGAGTACCAAAGAGTACGAGACAGAATATTCCATCAAGGGGTGAGACATGGAGACAGAGAGACACACAGATATGACATGGAGACAGAAAGGAAAACTCACTAATCTCTGCTGTTCTTTCACAGCCACCTTGCACCCAGGAGAGCACCCATGCAGAAACCAGGTAACCTTGCCTGCAGGATATTTTCTACGTGTGCCTTTTCAGCTTTATATATTTATATTATGAGAGCATTAATATATGTCTGTACCTGTGTGTGTGTGTGTGTGTGTGTGTGTGTGTGTGTGTGTGTGTGTGTGTGTGTCTGTGTGTCTGTGTGTCTGTGTGTCTGTGTGTGTGTGTGTGTGTGTGTGTGTGTGCAGGGCTGTGGAGGAGTACAATCCATATGCTGAGACCCAAAGGAAAAGGCAGCTCTTCAGGTAGAGATCTGTCTGCACAGATGTGAAGTCATTTATCATCTTAATCCGGTCAGCCTGGCCGCAACAGAGCTGTTCAGAGTCTACTGCAAAAACAAAAAGAGGACCTGGATTGGTTTAGTTCTTTTGTGGCACAGTTAAAGTTTCTTGGAAATGTTTTGTATTCCGAGAGGAAATAGCCAAAGGGAGATAATATAAATATAGTTCCGTCACAATTTAGCAGAAGCATCAGAGAAAAAATTTCGATGTCAGTGAATGCAGCACAAATCTTCAGCCCTTCATAAGGATAATAATTGTCATGCCCCTCGTGCAGTATTAAGGTCGTAGGATAATTCTGGATGTGCTTCACAGGGGGAGCCGTGACAGCTCGGGCTCCAGCTGGACAGGCAGCAGCAGGCAGAGCAGCACTGAGACCGACTGTCGTTACGGCAAGGATCCCCCACCCTGGAGCAGCACAGACTCCGATTCCTCCTACCAGTGGAGGAGTCCCGCTACCAAACATCACCATGCTGCCAACCCAGGCAGGGACACACGAGGTGGTTCAGGTGCGTCCTTCTCACAAACGTCAGAATAACATTTAAAAACTTTTCGACGCTCACTGTCACACCTCCAAGGTGAAAACTTGAGTCACTTCACTCCTCGCTACCTGCATGCAAGCAAACTTATTTGCAGATTTCATCACGACGCCACACTTGAGAAAAATCGCTGTTTCTAAATGATGCCAGTTCTTTATTCAGCAGCATCTAATTAACAAAAAAGCAGTGCAAGTTCTGTTAGTGTGAAAATTAAACTCATTCCCTGAACCTTCACACCAGAGCTGTAAATTTTCACACAACACCTCCAGTCGTCATTGCATATTCAGCAAGGATAACTCGTCAGTGTAGACAGCCCTAAACAGTATGTTGTTAACACAGCCAGGGGTTGATGTTGAGAACTTCATCACATGTATCTGGAAAAGTGAGTTTGTTTAAAGGCACGGAGATAAAACTTTCTCAATCTTTGCTCCCTCCTCTTCTCTCCAGGCTCCATCTCTCTCTACAGACTACCCTCCATTTGTCCCCACCCGTCCTCTCCTCCATCCATAGATGAGCAGCCTGCCTACATGGTAGAGAATGGGATCCCACCAGGAAGCATATTAGTGAACCCGCACACTGGTATTTAACACACACACACACACACACACAAACACACACACACACACACACACACACATACATACATACATACATACATACATACATACATACATACATACACATACATACAACAGCAAGATTAAACACACAACAAGCAGACATTTGTCACACTCAACCCTTTAACCTCTCAGGGCAGCCTTTCTTGAACCCCGACGGGACTCCTGCCGTATACAACCCTCCAGACAGTCAGCAGCCATTTAGGAGCCGGACGCAGCTGCAAGCTTCTGCAGCCCCGCAGCAGCAGCAGGTAGGACACACACACAAACACACACACACACACACACACACACACACACACACACACACACTCACACTCACACTCACAACAGGAAGATGCGCAATATGTTTAGACTGACATACATAATTGTTTCTGTTTGTGCCTCTATCTCTGTTTCCATATGTCTCTCAGGTGGTTCAGTACTCGTCTGTGTCTTACTTGGCTCCACAGATGTTGCCTGTCTCTCCCTCACAGCCATACTCCACAGTATGTATTACTGTACACTCTCACAGCTGCTGTTCATATGTGTGTACAAGCGTATTTATTATGGCTACCTATGTTCAGTTTTAACTCCTCTCTCTCTCTTTTTTATTGTGCAGGTTGAAGATCTGACCTCGCAGTTTATACACATGAGCTGTCAGTCGTCGGGTGAGGCTCCGCCCCTCTACCCTCCCAGTCAGGGTTACTTCTATGCAGCTCCACCCCCTCCTCCTCCCCCTCCCAATCCCCCCAGCTACGGCCAGCCCTCACCTCAGGTACAAACACACAAGCACTCAACTCATTTATATGCCTTTTTTCGATTAAAAAAATCTAACTATTTAACTTAAATCTTAAATGAGAGGCATAAGTCAACATTAATTTTCATCCAGAGGAGAGTTGTGATAAGGCTGGTATTTTTCTTTTTTTTTTAAAGGTGCCTCTGTATTACTACAGCCAGTACCCTACCTCAGCTCAGCACCCATGCAAAGCTGCCTCCCCCAGCCAGCATTTCCACAGCCAGACAGTACAACCCACAGGTACTTTCCACTTGTGTATTTGTGGCTCTGTGCAAGCGTGTGTGTGTGTTAGTGGGGGTATTGCGTTTCAGTGTGTGTATGATGGAGACAGACACAGACTGTGGCAGTAGAGAAGGGGGCCGTTACACTGTCAGAGATGTAGTCTGAGGGTCTCACAGTGAACCGGTCTCTTTTCCTGCTGCTTCTATTCAGCAGAAAAACAGAAACCCAAGGAGATTTTTTTTGTTGATAGAATTTAAAAATGATCTTAATGTTCAGTGAATCGTAAACAGCTCCAAACAATCAGCACATACCTTTTAGGCTTCAGCATGAGCATTAAAAACAAACTGGAATGAACAACGTGGGAACAGAAATGGAAATGAAGCTTTTCTTGTTTTACTGTAGTTGCTCGATTCAGTGTTGCCGACAGTGTTTGAGGTGTAAATGATTTCAGACATGTATTTTACCAACACCACCACTACCAGAAATATGATATCAATTCAAAGTTATCTAGTTGTTTAAAAACAGGTATTAAAAATGGAAGAATCTCCGAGCTCACACGCTGACACAAAACAAATGAATCTATGGGTGATAGAGATACAAGTGACCGTATTTAACAACAAGCTGCTTTAATTTTTAAATGTGGCAATATTAATTCAACATTATTTGATAATTACAATCAAATACTATATTAATTTGTCAATACTTTTTGTAGCACCCTGTAAGAACTGCTTCCTGTACTTTGATTTGTTCATAAAAACGTGTAACCTCTGCAGTAGATTAAGATAAGAAGATTTCAATGATGAGACGTATTCTTCATCTCTTTGTATTTTGCTTGTGTGTGTAGTCGGCTACTCTCCTGCTGCTGGGGTGCAGCAGTCTTCACACACCCAAGCCCAGGCTGTGCTGGGGACTTACTCACCGATGGCCTCTCGTCAGCGTAGCATGGTTCAGGTAAACCACAATAGCAAAGCACCCAAAGGTCTCATTCTGCGTCAACCTCTAACAAACTCAGTGCCCTGCAGAAGCGTTTTGGTTCTCAAAGTGCTCGTGATAGCAGAGTTTTTTTTCCTCCAACTTCTCTTCTTTTCGCTTGTCCTCTCTCTGCAGGGAGGCGTTTCAGTGTCCTACCCCCAAAGTGAAGTTATGAGTGCGGTGGGTGGAGAGGCAGGTTACTGCCGTGTAGTGCCCCCACCCTCCTACCATGGCAGCTGCCATCCTCCCAGCTGCACCAACCTCAGTGGCCCGGCCTGGAACGCACAGTACTGATGGTGCCTCAACGGACGGGAAATTTTATACTTTTAGTTCCTGTGTTAAAACTCTCTCTCTCTCACACACACACACTCTTTGACTTTACACAAAGACTGTTTTATCACACTCCCTCCTCACCTACACACGCCTTTTAACTGATGATGCCCGAAGGGTATGCCGTTCGCACCCATAACAAGCATGTCCACACGCACAAACTCACACACACACACATACATATATAAATGTACCACTGTACCAAAGCTTAATAGTATATTTCAGAGCTGTTGTTTTGAATGCATAATTTATATTCACAAATGGAGTTTTATATTGATATTAAATTATATATTGTGTTTTAAGGAAATGCACTGTTTGAATAGAATAAAGTTCTGTGGCTAAATTGATGATTTCATATTTCTATATCATACTGGCTCTTTGTTTCCTGGAATTATGATGTGTGTGTGCAGGAGTGGTACACACACAAACACTCACACTCACACACACACACTGAATTAAAGTACATCACATGACAAAATGATTCTGCTCACACAGTCATGATGTGTGCACTGTAGGGAGGCAGAGATCTGGGTTGTTAACCTAACAGAGATAATTATTGTCATCGCCACATTGAGTGAGTGAGTAACAGCCAAACAAGCAAATGAAAGATTTGATTATTTGAAGCATTTATCATTTAAACGAAGTCTTATTAGGAAACCAAGACTCTCACTGTGAGTCCTTATTCAGTTGAGCACTAATGTCCTGGTTTTCACACTTTTATAAAAAATTCAATGCAGAAAATTGTTGCAAATATATAAACAGCAGACACCATTCAGTTAATGACTTCTACTGAACCATTGAAGAGTTCTCATCAGTGTTGGGCTTTAGCTCCCCCTGCTGCTCAAATGCTGTCATTACATCACTATCACATTAAGGGGTGATTTAAATACATTGATTTGATTAACAGCTTGTACAACATTCTTACATCTCAGGCTGAGATTGACTGTAGTTTTCAACACTGTTTAATCTGAGGGGATTTTTAAAAATTATTTTATGAAATAAAACAATTTACATACTCAAATTTCACCAAAAGGTCACACTTTTAGCTTAGCAGAATGGAAATGAGATAGAAACAGGCAACAGTTAGGCAAGAAATTCAATCTCTGTACTATTGGGCAAAATATCAAAACTGATGCAAGTTGATTTCTCAGTGAGTGATCTTTTTTACTCAACCTCTCTGATCGGAAACAGTCAGAAAAATGTTAGTCCTCCTTTTTCCCCTCTCGTTGTTTTTTGTTTTCAGTATCTGATTTATGTCTGATTAATTGGCAACTTTCTCACGTCCTTCATCAGCACCATGTTTTTGTGTATTTTGTATTGCCTAGTGCTTAACTTGTGAGCACATTTTCCCACCAGAAAAACAACTTGTGTAACAAAGGAGAGGTAAGAAAGGAGCACAGGTGTGGCTTTAAATATTAACCGTGCTTTTACAGTTATTCCTGACAGCATGAGCCTTACCAGCACCAGTAACCAACACAGCTGAATGGAACTAAGTCCTGATTTTAATATGGACTTCTATATTTCTCCTGTTGACATGTCGGAGTGTCTAACAAAGTATACAGATCAATATCTAACTGAATACAGCTTGAAACTAAAATTATGTGAGACTAATTCATTATAATGTTAAAAAAAAAAAAAGAAATTCACCTCCCTATTGGATAAGACAGGCAGCCATCATTTTACTTTCTTTTTAGTAGTTACTGATGACATTGATTCATATTCTCCCCTTCCTTCAATAAAATATATATCCATCATTCAGAAAAGGCCTTAATATAAAGTTAGGGGTTCATAAATGGAGGATCAAAGGCAGTAGATAAAAAAATTCCCTGACAAATGCACACGAGAGCAGGTTCCATGATCTTTAATAAAAGGCACATGTACAGCCATAGTGAGATGAGTGAGTCCACCGGCATAGAGACGAAGCATTAAAACA
>NC_048287.1:16351993-16429493 GCF_009762535.1 Notolabrus celidotus | reverse complement strand
CTGGTGCTGTTAAAAAGCATCTCCTCTGTATTGAAGCACAGCTCGTCCATCTCTGACTATCAGGGCTGTTTCTTAACATTTGGCCTCCTTTAACTCTTCTGGATGGTTGAAACCATTTCTGTTACAGAGTGATGAATCATGGGCCCTGAAAACAAGCACACACTTAAATCTTTAAAAATAAACATGTGGACGGAGCAGTGTGTGTACCTTGCTTTTAAGGATGAGCTGGAAGGAGAGTGTGCGCTTGCAGGACAGGTTGGGGTTGCGTTCAGAGTCGTTAACGCGGGCCTTCAGCACCCACGTCTGGTTGAGAACGGTGAAGCGCGGGGTTTCATAGTACAGGCGAGTGATGAAGTCATCAGTGCGGTACGGCCTGAACTGAACCTCTGGATGGACACACAAGTGGAAGACAAGATTTGAAGCTGGGAGGAAAGAGTTGTAAGTGATACAAAAGAAAAGAATTTAACATCTAGAGATTGTTTTTTCTTTTTTACCTGTGAAGCCGATCTTCTCGTAGCAGAGCAGACCAAAGATGCTGTTATAGAGCTGCATGTCTCTGCGGTGACTCTGGTCCATCTCTCCCAGTATTCCCATCAGCTCTGTACCAGTCTTAGTGGGATGAGAGCACTCTTCCTCATGCGCCGGCAGCTCGTGGAACGGACCTTGCCAGGGGCAGCCGATCCTCTTGTACTTACACTGTGTCACCCTGGCAACGTGGAGGCAAGTGTGAGTTCAAAGAAAAACACAAGGAGAAAGACTTCATATAAATGATGTCCTTTAAAGAGGCGCTACGTGATGAGATCTTTCTTGCAGTGAGTGGTAGGTACTAATAATATCAAAAGGTACTAATTAACCCAAGCAGTGAACCGAGGCTAATTAATACTGTGCTAATGATAAGTGTGTGCTGAGACACCACTGTAAAGAAAGGAAGACGTGGATTTATTGCAATGAAGGCCAAGATCGAGGAGCTTTTTAAAGAATAGATGATAACTTCTTACAGTGAAAGTGAAGTAACAATCATGTGAAAGGTACTACTTAACATCTCACATCAACATAGTCAATTATAACACAGCTGACTTTTTTTCTATAGATAATCACTGCCAAGTTTGTCTTATACAGAACACCAACTACACAACTTAAAAAAAACACTTTATAAAAGGTGATGTTGACCATTTTCTTTGGTTTGGACACACCAGTTTTGGACAAGTTACCCGTGGGTTTCTGGGGAGGTGTTTCGAAGCCCAAAGATGCCGATCGCCATGTTGGATATGCAGTAGGTACTGCCTACTACATACTGCGTTTGAATTTTGTATGTAGTATGACCGTTCAGTTCGATCTATGTTGCAGTATGCTGGGTCAGACGTCACTGGATTTCCGGTTTCGGAAAGCGGAAGTAAACAACGGCCAAGCTGATAGAGAAACTGCTTCTTTAGCATCACTTATGATTTAAAAAGTTAAGGAGTGGTTTATATTGGATTTAATCATTTTCACAGCACCTAAAAACAAAGTACCCCCATCAAAAAACACTGTCAAGTGACAGAGTCACAGACAAAGAGTTTGAGTGGAGGTATGGGGTGTAATGGGTTTCCTTTGCTTTTGCAACCGCCCTCAAGGCCACAAACTACAGTCTCATGCACTTCTGTATCTTTTAAACACTAGAGACTTAGTTAGGCCAGACCACACATGCAGTCCCACACTAATGAGGTAAATTAAGATTATTTCTATGTTTGTTTTGTGACTTTGCAACTCTGGGGTTAGTTATGATTGTCTGATGTCAAGAAATCAACTGAAATAAACTCAACATCATGAGAAAACCGGGGTAATAAAATGTTTGAATGCATGTACACTAAGGGCTTCCATAGTGAAGGAAAGGCTGTCTACATGAAACTGTAATCGTTGCAGAAACTTGGTTTCAAAAAGCATTTCCGAATGATTGTCTTCTGTACTTTTAAATTCCTCTTACATCACAGTTACAACACTGTAAACTTCCTCTTTATGTAAAATGCACTCAGATTCTCACAGGAGCACATTTTTCTACCTGACCCAACCAAAACCACCTTGTGACTGCAACAGCTGTTGTCATGGTAACATTTGCGTGGGCACCTCTGTCCTGAGCAGGGTCACCTGTTGCTATAGTAACTACCCCCCTAGGATTTCATGCATGCAAATGGAACTAGTGTGAGCGTCACACACACAACAAAGACGCGGTCTATGATCACATCATCAGCTGGGTTTTCTGCTCGGATGCAGCGGATCACAAGATGCTCCGCTTTCCTCAAGTGAACCCTGTGTGACACCGTGCTGAGTTATAACACACATCCTACCCTTTTTACTTCATCATTTTCGGACATTTGCATGAAAACTGATTCACTGTGGTTTTTATGCTTGATTTGACCCTATAAGTTGAGGGGTAGATTTTTATTTGAAAGTGTTCTATGTTTTTAAATGTTTTCATGTAGGCGAGGATATATACATGTATACAGATGTATATGACAACGATCCTATTTGTTTACCAATCCCGGCACACTACTTTTATTCACAATGGCATTGCCAAGCTTTGAATTTTCTTTTACAAAATATTTATTTCTCTCACCTCTATTATCACCTCATTTTATAAGAATGTTTAGACAACTGTCTTATACCTCTTTTATGTACCTCTTCACTCTCTCTGGAGAATGCTTTGTTACTTTGACTAGTTGCAAAACATGTTTCAAATTTGTTCTGCATAAAAACTTAAATTAAAAAAAAGGGTTCTTTGTGTATACCTGTCTTGGCACTCCTCTTTCTGGTGTCTCTCTAAGCTGGAACGAGGGAACTGTTTTAGGCAGAAGGTGCACTCTGTCGGCAGCTCACTGACAGCCTTCTCCACAGCCAGGTTCCTACAGCACAGGTTCTTGCTGATCTCACACCTACACACAAACATAAAGCAAACCTCAGTGCATTTTATTTATACACAACAGCTGTGGTATGTGCAGAATGACGAAACAAGTTTGTGAGCAATACATACCAGGAAATAGGTGTCTGGGTAATAAGAAAGTTACGTAATGTTTTGTTTTGTAATTCTTTGTTGGATTTTCAACACCTAAAATCAAACACAATACACGGAAACTCATAAAGATCAATTATCCTCTGCCCTAAAGCAAAAGTTATATATGAATATAACTGAATTAATATGAACTACGGAGTCTGTACATGGGGGACTGGATTGTCAGCATGGGAAGTTTTCGTTTGCGGTATTTTTGTAGTCTGAGTAATATTAACTCATCATGTCTCAGCATGTGGAGAGCAAAAGCAGGCAGAATACACACCACTATGATGACATCCCATTTCCTGTGGGCTGACGACAATCTATTATCTCTACCAATGTTTAGTTCAACAAACTTTGTTCTAGATCAAAAAATTCAACTGAATACACATATCTGCTCAACACTGTGTTGCAAAAGCCTCTCAGTGGTTAGGTTTCCTGACTTACTGGAATGCGTCAAAAATTATTGATCCCACCTTGGTTCAACAAACAACCATTTTAAACGTATTTTCTTCTCCTCTTTAGGACAGATATGTCAAATTTTGCAGGATGTTGTTATTTCAGCTAACTTAAGACCTAGAAGTTGTAAGTACCTCACAAGAAAATAGGTTTGTTTTTCAGGTTAAAGTAAGCCAGAGTCAAACGTCTACCCCATTTATTAATTCAAAATGTTATTAACAACTAAATCTGAGCAGACGTTAAAGCCTAAACTGTCGACGTTACATTTCAGACAATGTGTAAAAACTCTTCAAGTTCCTAATGAAGGAAATTCAATTGTATGTGATGCATCTGTTTCCTTAACCAAGACATTAGAAGCAAACCAAAACTTTTTTGTACACTTAAATCCCTAAAACTTGCTTAAATCTTTTTTTAGGTTTTGGTTAACCTTCCAGGAACAAAAGTGGCTTTTGAGGGTATCTAGTAAATCTAGTCATCACTACATTACTCTTTAAATTGGAACTCATACTTTTCAAAGTTCCAACATACTCTCTGACAAATTACTTGCAAATGAAAACATAGATGTCAATATTAAAGGCAGAAATGATTTGGATTGGTAACTTATGCATACCAAGAAATGCACTCCATCCTCATTTTCTGGCTGAAATAAAAAACACAATTCTATCAAATTGTGAGTGAAAAGTTCAGCCGTTTCAATACATCTGTCCGTGAGACGTTAATTACTAAATATGACCATATTAACCTAAAATTTTCCAATGTCCTCAAGAAATGTCTCAACCACTGATAACAACAAACTGAAGTAACTAGCCTCTCTTGATTTTCCTGTTTGCATTTCCATGCTCACTGTGACCGATGTGTACAGGAATCTCTTCGTACCTGCAGTTGGGACATGTAGCCTGTTCCTCCTTCAGACGAGAATCAGCCAGGAGGTGGATAAAACAGCCTGCACACATCAGGTGTCCGTTGGTGCACTGTGGTGAAGAGAAAATTTAGGATGACAATGAAGAAAAGTATATGAGAAGAGAAAAAAGGACTGTAGATGAAAAGTAGGAAGTGGCACGGGGGAAATGGCGAAAATATTGGGAGTAAGTGAAGGCTGGAGCAAACTTGAAAATTGGAATTAGATCCATCCTCAGAGTTGAATCTTATGAGAAAAATGTTAACATAATTTGTTCCAGGGTTGCGGCTTATTCAAGACAGTTTGTTTTATCTGCTTAAAATAAATGTTTTGGGGACATTTTTAAGTACAGTTGGGGACTATTCAAACACTAGATGCTATATGACTAAAAGTGATATGGTAGTAAATGTCATTAGACATGATTCACTGGGATTATAATTATTTTTAAGCTTATTCATTGTATTACATATTGGCTGGGTTAGGGTTAAAGTTGGAAGGTAACAGGGAAAAGCGATTTGTGAATGTGGTCTGTGTGTAAATTGTATTATTTGCCTTTAATAAAGGTTTGTATGTCTATTTTATTTTAAGGCCTAAATATTTTGAAAGTAGGTTAGAGAAGAAGTTTGTGTTTACACAGTATAAAAGTAGTTGTTTACTGACTGTTTAAAAAGATGTGTGCTTCATGTTACAGAAGGGTGTGTAAATGTAAATGACCAACTGAACAATGATTAACTTCTAATGTGCTCACATGACACTGAAGGAGCAGTTGAGGTCATTGAGGAGAGTGCACTGGTGGGTTGAAGGGCAAAGATTATTACATTTTAATTTTTGGTTGAGCTCCTGTGTGGGGGTACATAGGGATGTTTTTTTTTTTCCTGGGGGTTACTTGGGGGGAAATTCATACTATTAACTTGAGTCAGCACAGCTGACCAAAGGGGCTGGGTGTGTCTGGTGTCTTGGCCTGCAGCATACAGTGAAGAGGGGCCTGTGTAGGATAGAGTATCACTAAAAATAGAAGAAAATGATCAACATATGCAACAGGTTGACTCTGGGGACCGTGGGTTGGGAGGCAGTGGGGGGAGGGGAGGTTTAAATATGGGGAGTTGTTTTGCTGCCGTTTGCTGTTTAGGGTTATGGGGGGAAGGTTTGTGATTGACACCATGTTTACCTGGTATACAGACGCCTTGGGCAAGTCTAGGCACACAGTGCAGCACAGCACTGAGTACAGCCTCTCCTCCAGCTTTCCCGACTCTCCCTCGGGAATTCTAACCCTCTTCTTGGGTGGCTCGTCTGGGTCAGGCTCAGGCCCTTCTCGCCGTATCCCGACCTCCTCCTGCATGGCTGCAACCCCAGCGACAGCCTCCACCGCTGCCCCCACGGCCCCGACCCCCAGGCCGGCCGAGGAGGAGCCAGGGGCGGCCGCTACGCCTACGTCTCTCTCCTCCAGTGAAGACATGGCGATGGCTGCCTAGATATCTCTGAAGAGTACCTGCCGCGACCAGGCTGAGCCCGAATATTAGCAGGTTAGCTCAGGACTAGCTTACAACCTGTCAAGCTAACGGTCAGCTGACAGCTGGCTAACGCGAGCTAGGCTAAGAGCAGCAGGCTGTCAGAAAGGAATGCAGGCTAGATAATAATAACAATAATAATAAACACTACCCTTCACTTATGAATACAACAAGCCAAGGATTGTGTAATAACGAGATCATGTGCAGAGAGTAATGATGACTCAATTGACTAGTTGACTTACAGTGATGCTAGCAGACTCTGTGGCTAGCTCTACGTTGACACACACACAGCAGTCCTCTCTCTCAGAACAAAAACAACTCTCAGCTGTTGTTGCGCTCTCTCTCTCTCTCGACGCCGTTATCCGCTGTGACAGCACACCACAACGATGTGAAGCCGCGGCCCAGCTCGGCTGCTCGTCTCACGTCCCTGCTCCGGTACCGACTGACTGTCCAATGGACCCACGGGAGCTGTGGGTGATTCCGCCCGCGGTGTGAGACAGTTCTGCTGGGACTCGTCTCTCTGCTTACACAGCCATCTTTGTTTTCGTCCTGCCCGTCTCCCCCGACTTCACCCTGCACAGCATACTCCGGGTCACACTCGTTATTACCCTGGCAGGTTCTCGAAGATGGCGAATAACTGAAGTTTCGTATTTAAAACTAAATATTCTGCTAGTATTTTTAACTACCTGTGTGTGCTAGTCACAAGTTGTGCACAGCAGTGTGTTGGCTGACAGCGGAATGTTTTATTGTGGCAGATGACTTGGGGTATTTAAAGAGTTTTTAAAGGCGCATGCGTACTGAGCACCCGCGGGTCAGTGTATGGCAAGACCTGAAAGATGACCAAACCCTGATATGCGACAGATCTAGGCAATAAACCATCAGAGGACAAGTATGATATATATTTACAATGGTTATGAAGCATATCTGCATCTATTTTTGATTCCCGGTGCAATACCTCAATATCCATGTGCAGTATTGTAAATTATTCCATAACATATCCTATTATTATATTCATCGACTTCATGTGAACCCTTGCTTAGGCTAACTTAACTTATTTCATGTCCTTAAAAGTACTTCTTTACCTTTCTTTGTATATATAGTATTTTATTTTTATTTAGAAGTTTTGGATTTGTGTTTAGGTTTATATATTTATTGTCCTTACTGTCTTGTATATAATAATAATAATAATAATAATAATAATAATAATAATAATAATAATAATAATAACTTTATTTGTAGAGCACTTTTCAAAAACCAAGTTACAAAGTGCTTTACATGGGCAGCAAAATAAAACAGGCAGATCATAAAAACACACAAGTCAAGATAAAAAAAATAAAACATAGTACCAGTGTTCCATTCACCACGTCAAATTCCTTGTGTGTGCGAGCTCACTTGGCAATAAAGCTTTCTTGAATCTTGAATCTTGAATTACATCTTAATTACATTCTCAACCAAGGTTTTAATAGTCTTGAGTTTTGGTTTTGAATTGTATTTCATTTAAACTTTTGTTGTCAATTTAAGTTTAGTTTATTGCCTTTTAATGCTGGTTTATTTATTCATTTATGTTCATTGCTTTTAGTTTGTTCTGCAGTTTTAGTTGTCTTTTTTATTTGATATTTATCAGGGGCTAGAAAAAGTATTGTGTAGTAAGAACTAAAAACCTCATACAATTTTGAAAAAAAAATATTAAATACACAAGATAAACAAAAATAACCATCTGCGTAAGAGCGCCTGTACCTTTTGTTGGAAATAAATAAAATAAAGATGAAAACTATAGACATTTGCAAACTTAGTACAGTTTCAATTCCTTATAGGTTTTTTTGTAATGCCTTATCTTTACTTTTACTTCAGTTCACGGAAATATTGTTTACAGTTTAGTTTTAGTTATCTTGTTGTTTTTTGTTAATGATAATAGCTTTGTTGTCAACAATCCATGAAAACTTTCAAAAAGACCTTACAGGAAATAACACCTTGTTCCTGCTGCTTTGTTCGTGTCCCTGTGGCAGACGAGTAACAAAGTGGTAGAAGTGGTTCAACTGGTTATAGGGACCTGCTATTTGTGTGTTAAGAATGCATGAATAACTTGGCCACAAAACAAGAAAGCATCAAAATACTGATTCTTTGATTAAAGCATTAGGAAACTTATTCATCCCTTCAGTGCCCCAGATAAGTAGCTTTCAACTTTCATGTCCTGGGAGGGGCTGATGTTTACACAGGATGGGGGGCAGGGCATGTGTTCTTTAGTGTAGTAAGGTGGAGTGTCAGCTGTCTGCAATCGGTGGGGACAGGACTAACCACTCCCATTGGACAGACAGATATGCCTTATTTGGTCTGCATGGAATAGCGAGGGGGTCATACCACCCTCAGCTATGCATACACAGTAGCTATATGTGCTTACACTCTGTCTTTGCAGCTCCCAATCATTAGCCAGTAGATCTTGCCACATATTAGTTTGTCCCTCTACTGTCACAGCTTACTAATGTAATGTTTTTTTGGATCACATCTCCAGGTTTATAAGTCAATGTAGCAACAGTTTCAAACCAAACTAAAAAGTACAATACACAAAAATGGTATACAGAAGTGTAGTTGATATGGCAAACTTTTACTAGAACTAAAATGGAACATTCATGGAGTACCGAAATTAAAAAAGGGGAAAGTCACTTGTCATCATACAAGTAATCAAATAAAGCCAACACAAGCTAATGGCAGACATAACACACCTTTCTATCAACTTAGTTTGCACATAATTATATAACACAACCTGACCAAAAACTCTAAAATGTAATTTTATAAATACAACACAACTTACAGAACAATGAAAAACTACCAATATGCACAAAGTTCTACTTAATATTTTTATGCTTTACTACCTTTATTGTTAAGCCACTTGTCATTGTCATTGTATTAATAGCAGGATACATAGTTTACATACACTTGTTTATGAGATACATCCATACTCATCATTCAGATCCAATTCAAAGTAAATCACATCAGCTGCAGTTCATTCAAGGAAACAGCTGTAGAGAAATCAGTGGTATTGTCTGTAACAATGCGAGTGATGACCTTGATCTAATCACATGATTAAATGGATGATTGACAACTGGGTCAGGCCTGGATGTGTGTGTGTTGGTGGGGGTGTAAATAGTGTTGGGCAGCTTTCTGTTAGGTGGTTTTGGTTGTATAGAGGAGAGATAAAGTCCTGTTGATTCAAGAGTGTTTGATGATGTTGCATTTAACGACCGTTGATGGTTTGTTGTTCCTGATTGGTTGGATGTGGTGAATATGAAGGTGTCTGCTGTTGGCTGTTTTTTTTTGAGGGTGTTTTAATCTGGTCTGGAAGAGCACTGAGATGATTGAGTTCAACCACCTGGCTTGTTTCACTGGGATCTGGATCCTGTAATTCCTGTTTGTTGTGTTCCCTGTCAGGTGTTACAGGGTCTGTGGAGGAGTACCCAGGTCTCTGTTGACCAAGTTTGACCTCTGATGTGTGCACTTTAAACTGAGGGCACATTTTGTTAACTGTACTTGTCTCTTGTTGCTGCTGTTGTGGTTTGTCCTCATCTTTTCCTCTTTCTGTCTTCATCTCAGTCTGTTTCTCACTGATCTCCACATGTGCAATTTCTACCTCTCTTCTGTAATGTCCTGTTGTCTTGTCTATCTCTGTTTCTAAAGAATTGGTCCGGGCATGTCCTTGGTTTCTGTCTGGTTCTACTCCTGAAGCTGCTTCCTTTTTCTGGGCTGTGTCTGTCAGCGCCCTCTGCCTGCAGGTTGAAGCCATAGCTTTCACCCAAGGATGCAGCAAGGTCTGCTCTGCTGTCAGCCTCATTGTGGGGTCTGGCTGTAGCAGGGCTTTGACAAATCCTCTGGCCTCTGCACACACAAACACAGACACACAGCAGAATAAAGAACAAAATAAAGATCATATTTGTGGCAGCACTTTTAAAGAAGTGGATGCACTGTTAAAGAAGTGGATGCAACCACTGCGATGACAGCAGTAGATATGCTGACCACCATTTTGAAGCCTCAAGTTTGGCAAAGCCATTACCATCTTTTTTATTTTGAACCAGAGATAACAGGTTCAATGCCAACTTCTCTATGCTGGTTGACAGGTTGCTGTGATATCAACGTGTCAATTACAGGTAGCAATACCCAGAAGTATACAATGTGTATCATCTGTTACTCTAATTGGGACCATTATTTTCAAGAACATCATGCTGAACTGAGGAGGACTTTAGGTAACAGCTGAGATTATAAACACATGAGAGAAATGTGAACTGAGGTAATAAATCAAATGCAAAGTTGCATAATTTTCTCATCCATTTCCATTGAGGGATTGGGATTCCATTGGGATTTCTCTGTGCTGTTTCCCTCTGTTGGCCATTGAAGAGAATGCAGGTTAAAGCACCTACATTGGTTTCACTTTTGAAACCTTTACATCCATCTCTTAAATAAAGTCTATGGTAAGACATTTTCTATACTTTTCACCTTCTGAAATAGGGTCCCAGTAGGGGGACAGGAAGTGGAGATTTCCCTGCTTTATTAGCTGGAACAGCTCTTCCTGGTCTCGATCTCGACTGCGAAATGGGGGGAATCCACATAGCAGGATATAGAGTATAACACCCAAAGCCCAAACATCCACTGGAACTCCGTAACCTTGAAACAAAAATACAGGTTATAAACACAAGGGATGAATATTCAGGTTTAAAGTGACCAAAGAATGAAGCACTTACCTGTTTCAGAGAGAATCTCTGGGGCTACATATGTGGGAGTGCCACAGATAGTAAAGACAGGTTCAGTTACAACCATGGCAAGACCAAAGTCTCCCAGCTTCAGCCTGCAGATGTCAGCAGCTACATGTTCAATCTGAGAGAGAAACAGACAAACAGAAATCAGACAGAAAATGAGTCAGAGTTTCGATTGTATTTTTTAAAAATCAAATATTTCCCAAGGCACAAAAAAGTAACGTGTGTAGGTAAACTGGCTGTATTTTGGAGGTCACAGAATTTGATTGAACAAACTTAACAGGTGCAACAACATTACAATGAGGCTTAGCTGTACATATAGCTGGACTCAGAAATCCAGACAAGGTTTTACAAAAACATTGAGATAGAAGATGAAGATATGTGGGGAGATTTCATCTGACATTCTGCTGAAGATTGAAGTGGACCAAGAATGGATCAAGAAAAGTCTTTCTCTGAAGTCAGTGTTGAATAAAGGAATTAATATACAGTATACTGTATATCAAACTTTGGATTTAGGAGGCATTTGACACATCAATACTTGTTTTAGATTTTGGATATCATTGTACAAGGAAATACATTTTAACAAGTCACTCTTCTTTTTAGAAATGATAGTCACCACGAGTAGAACATTAAAGTTCTACCTTTGGTGCCCCCCAGTGGCAGCGTGAAAAAAAGTGGTCAACATTTTAACAAACAATAGAGATGCATTAATCCTATATAACCGACACTCACCAGCAGGTTTTCTGGTTTCAGGTCTCTGTGGACGATACTTTTGCAGTGGATGAAGTTTAGAGCTTCACCCACGTCTGACACCATCAGTCCTGCCTCATCTTCTGGAAACTTCCCCCTCTCACTGATGGCCTCGAACAGATCCCCCCCGCTCACCAGCTCCATCACCAGATAGGAATGAGTGCGTGTGTGGTGGTGAGCAAACAGCCGCACTATACGGGGATGAAAGAGGCTACCCAGGAGACTTAACTCGTTCTGCATCATATGCTCTCGACCAATCAGCTTGGAGCGTTCAATTATCTTCATAGCAAGTGTTTGCCCGTTGTCACGACGGCAGCACTCTCGCACTACTGCAAAATTGCCATCTCCAACCACACGTCCGATCTCGTAACATTGTTCGATATCTGTCAGGGTGACATCAGCACCATCTGATGGGGGGTCAAAGGTCAGTTGCTGCTGTATGTCTTTACGTCCCAAATCTGGAAGTGGATTTATAAGTTGTAACTGGGGAACACTTTTCTTCTCATTTTTGTTGATTGGCTGAGGAGACGGAGGAGGGCTTATATGAACAAACACTTTTCTCTCTTCCTGTTCTGCATGACAACTTCCTTTTTGTTTCCTTGAAACAGGAGGAAGTGGAATCCTCCCTGAGAGGGGATTGAGCCGCTCTGACACCAGATTTTTAGCCCTTCTTACTGAGCAGTTTTCACATAAAGTAGGAGAGGGTATGTCTGCCTCTCTAAGACTTTCCTCATGTTTAAAAGGACCAATGACAGAAGGCGGCATTTCTCTGACCCCGCCCTTGACTCGTAGTCTCTGCAGGTGGTTCGGCTTGTGAGCTGGTTTTCTGCAGGAATTCTTTTTATGACACTTTTCAGACTGATGTGTGTCCATATGGTGAGGCAGCTGTTTGCTTGTGTGTATATCAGCTTGATTTATGATGTGTGTATTTGCATCCTGGTCTCCCTCCTTTTTAGTTTGTGTCTCGCTGCTGTTGGTCCCCTCACTGTACCCGCTGTCGGCCTTGGCTGCTTTATCTGGTGCTGGACGGAGCCTTTTCTCCCAGGTCCGCAGTGCATCAGCCCGGTAATGGGGATGTTCTGGAAACAATTCCTTCAGAGCTTCTTGCACACTGCTCAGATCAGGACGAGCTTTACCCAGTGCCAGGAGAGCCACCTCCCCCCGGAAGAAATCACACACACCCTTTACCTGTAAAAAGAAAATAGAAAAGGAATACAAATTAAGGATTATATTTGTACCACTAAAAAACCCAAAAGATCCCTGTAGGACTCTAGAAAAGATTCTATGTTTTTCAGTTTGTCTGGGTTCTTTGATTTTCTTGACATTTTGTGAAGTTGCAGAGTAGAAATTTCTAAATTTATCAGTTGCTATTAAAATAAGTTGCTCATCCTCAGACTGTATATAGTAGGGGGCAAAAACATTGATTATTGTGGTTATCCTTTAACCTGCCAAATATCTTTTAATCTTTAGTCAATAAATGTCAAAAAGTTAACCTCTGTGTGAAACATTGTAAGGTGTAAAAATGCCAACCCCT
The DNA here is from genome assembly GCF_009762535.1 of Notolabrus celidotus. Classification (NCBI taxonomy): domain Eukaryota; kingdom Metazoa; phylum Chordata; class Actinopteri; order Labriformes; family Labridae; genus Notolabrus; species Notolabrus celidotus. The sequence goes on along the minus strand of NC_048287.1, from coordinate 16,416,577 downwards.
ATTTCCCTGAGCCAAAATGGCATTTGTAAATTGCTTCTTGGTCAAACTAACCATCAAAGACTTCAAGCAGCAAATCCTTACAATAAGGAGCTTGAACCAACTAATTTCAGACATTTCTTCTGAGAAAATCACCAGAACAATTCAATTGTTTCACATTCTCCAGTTGCCTTGATCAGCTCATTGGATTTCAAAAGCATGGTGGTATAAAGTATTTGCATGCAAAAGAAAGGTACATGACATTCCTAAATCTTCAGTGGTGTGGTGGGACCATGTCCTGGGGGCCAAAATAACTTGAGGAGCCTCAGAAGTTTCAGACGCATCGTGTGTTAACTTGTTTGAGCAAATGTGACTAAGCATTTGCATGGTAGTGCTTCGCAGCACATTACGGACTGACGGGAAAGGGACTTCTGGTGTCCTGCTTCCTTACATAAACTGGGGCCTCTGTCATGACAAGGCTCGAAACCTGACTTGAAAGCTTGAATTGTTTCAGTTTCGTTCGTACATGTTTCTAGCTCCTAGCACTTTCCTGAGGTACAATCACAGCATGCAGAGAGGGGGATGTGGGAGGAACAAGGGGGCCAATCAGTGAATCTTTTGCCCTAAAGGCGGCAGAGCTTGTTACTGTGGTCATGTTTGGGCCTCACCTCTCGTGCATGGGTGGTGTACAAGCGTGTGACTCTGGCTCGGTGCCAGCGAGGAAACCCCAACGCCTCAGAGATATCCAATAGCAGTTGCTCGAAAGACACCACACCTCTGCGGTTTAACAGGACAGTTACCTTGAAGACAAGGAGACAAAAAATATTGTTACATAATTCTTTCGCAAGTATATCCCTCTCAACTACTGATCTATTAAGGTTTATAGAATATAAGTAATGGCTTAAATACATTTATTCTTGATGTTAAATTGATTTTTCTAAGCTTTTAGGGGTTTTGCTCTTTAGTTTTAACAGGGACACCCGATACGATAGCCTGAAATGCAGCTTGGAACTTCCTTTGAAATGCATTTATGAACATCATTTCAACAACTATCTATAACTGCAGACTTTTTGGCTTATTATAAAGTAAAGGGGGAAAACAAACAAACATGGAAATATCCCAAGAACTCATCCACTTTGTTTCCCTCCCTTTGAATATTGAATTCACCTTTCGCAAAGTACCCTGTCCACAGGGCCGGACAATGGTGACCAGACGAGGCCTCTCAGCACTCTCCTCTGCATGCCGGGTGTGGAAGAGTGGGAGGTGAGGTGGAGGAGGAGGAGGAGGAGGAGGAAGAGGAGGAGGAGGTGGAGGAGGGGGGAAGTGGGATCTGTGGACTTGTCTCTTAGGGTGGGGGTGAAGGGGCCATGGTTGAGGTCCACCTCCTTCATGCCTCAACAAGGGAACAGGAGGATCTGAGTCAGAGAGCGAAGACAAAACAAAGACAGAAAGCAAATGTTGGGTTATTGAGTGTTGTTAATGACAGTGACATCATCATGCAATTGTGTCATCCAGAGTTGTATACAAAGAAAACTCATAAGTAACACAACACCACTTCCTCATTCTATGTGAGTGTGTGTGCGCGCGTGTCGGAAAACAAATCCGGCCGATCAGATTTTAGTGTTTTCCATCACATGGAGTGCAAAGGGGCCATTTGAGATTCTTCAGGCACTTTGCCCCACCAGCTGAATTATTAAGGCTTCCTTAAGTCATGCACACCTACTCGCACACATACACACTTGCACATGAGTCAACAAAAGCTTTGACCTGGTTAAGGCTGAGCTGAATCTGCATGATTGATGAAGCATTAGAGACCCGAAGCATCTTTGACGTTTCACTTTCTGGCACCATGGGAGACGGTGAGATGTTATCCAGCCAGTCTTTAGGGGGGGGGTTGTTTGGTTTTGTTTCCAGATGCAGGACAACACAAGTGTCTTGTATCCCTAACATTGAAAGGACACCAGCTGGCCCCACATACACACTTAACAAACAAGCTTTCCACAGTAGAAGCAGAAAATGAAATGTTCTTTATCAAATATTGAGGCACGCTAAGAGGTTGGTGGGTAGAAATGACGTAGGCCTACATATTATTATTTTAAGAAGCCTTACTGTATTAAGATGACGTCACTTAAATATATTATACATATTATTATATTTTACAGTTAAGACAATCTTAAAAAGTGTGTGTTTAGCCACTATGTTATAGAGGAAACAACAAAAACACAAGAAAAGTCTTGACAGTCATGCTAATTTAGTTTTACTTGATTATTTAAGTTTTAAACAAAATTCGCCAAATCCCAGCATTGACTCACCTGCTTTTCTCCATTTATTGTTGCGCGCCTCGCATCCATACCGGCCTCTTTGTGATGGCGTCATTACTTTTCAAAACAACACATGGACTAAAATATCACCAAAAAATTACATGGCTTTCTCGTAGTTTCCTTTTTTTTCTCCATCTGTTCTGGTTTTCATTCCTCCAGGACGCACAGGACGCACCGTTAGATGACCGGACCTGTTGCAGTGACACTGGTTGCCATGGAGACACGTCAAGTTCGACGTTTGTAGAACAAAGAAATACCGGAAACGGAGCGATTTGACTTTCAAAATAAAACATCCCTGCAGGTGAGGATGTTTGACTGGCTGACTACTGACTGTAGCTTATTCACAGTAAAGCATACCTTAAATAAGGCTGGAGTGGCCTGTATTCAAAGCTAACCAAAGTGGGACTTTGTGTTCTATCAGTGAGACTGCGAGCAAAGTTGACCATGGACATTTATTTTAAACCTTTTAACCGGAACTTTTCTGATTTACATGACTTTAAGAGGCACAATGCAGGGTGTCCAGAACTTTTTGACCGGGTGGCCCAACTTAGGCTCTCACATAGGCATGGGTGGCCAGTGCATTTACAAATATATAACATTTACCCTTTCTGTCTTCACAACCTACATTTATTAAAGTTTTTATATTCCCTTTGACTTAAAAAAAAAAACATGACAAAGTGGCATAAATCTTCGAAGCATAATTCTTTAAGGACTTACAAATATGTTTTTTCAAAGTCACATTTGAGGGCACCAATAAAGAAATCTACTGTCAGCCTTTGAATTCATCCTAAATTATAGATTTTAATAGAAACCCCACCTCTGACAAGGCAAACAGCCAATCATAGTTTAGGATTATGGGTGGCCCCTGGGGTGGCCAATTGGATTTCAAGGGGTGCCAGTGCCACCCTTGGCCACCCCTCTTGACATGCTACTGGCACAATGTACTTAATAGTACTGGACTAGGGATTAAAATCAGGAGTCATTACTACCTTATGTACCGCTTACCTTCTAATTTGCGTTTTACATAAAAAAAATCTGAAAACTCTTTGATCTTTTTAAAATTGAAGTACTTAGACATTTTGTAACCGCAATAAGCCAACATAGGTTGCCTCAGAGCCACCAATTTATCAGTTAATGTCTGAGAAAATACTTTAATAAATGTACTGTTGGTGTAAGTCTTTTGTTTATTTCTTTAACCTTAAAACAGTCTCTTTGGCATAGTTTCCCAACCTGTGGGTTGGAAACCCAACAAGGAGTTATGAGGGAAATAGCGGCCTTGAAATGTTTGACAGTAGAGGGAAAAAGACCTATTTCTAAAACTTTGAATTTTCCTGTTTTTATTACTTATGGTTTGTGTTATCCATGGCACTGCACTTACTCACAAAATAGATGAATGAAAGCTGTATGAAAGGGAATTTCTATGAAACCACTGATGATGGGTAACAAGTAGACATAATAGTTATAACTTCACCTCTAAATCCTCAGTGGTAGCGTCTGTCCTTTCTAATATCTGTATCTGTGTCAGTCCAGAGTTAGCAAAGTGTAAAAACATGCATCAGTTCTCATGCAAATCCTTTTATATCACAAACACTGGATAGAGGTTATTGCGTTAAATCACACTGACAGAGGGGGGAGAAGAACTGCCAGTCGTGGGCAGTTACCATAGTTTCACTGATGGAATCCAATACTCAGCCTCTCTTCCTCACACACTCTCACACAAAACACACACAACTATACACTGCGTTTGGATGATCTTTTAATACACTGCCCCCCACGGCTCAGTCTCCTAGGTTACAGTTAATATTGGATCAGGAAGCAACAAGTCCAGTTCCTGCTTCTTATCCTGGGAGACCCAACAACATTTCTGTGTGTGTGTGTGTGTGTCTGTGCGTGTGTTCTGTCTCAAATGAAATACAAGAGTGCTCAATGGGTTCCATCCACAACTATTTTTCCTTTACAGTTGGAAAAATGTATAGGTAGTAAATATTTTTCTTCTGTTTTTCAAAGGTCTAAATGCTGTTCTCTATCACTCATCCTTGTGTCATTTGAATCATGTTCATTTCATGGTGTTTAAGTATAATTTTTAAATTTTACATCACTACATATTTCAATGGTCATTAAAAGAAAACAAAAGTTTTCTCCCTTTTTAGTTCTTGTTGAAATAATGAAGATAATTGTAATGTTTGCAGTGCTTACATATTAGGCCTATTAAAAGATAGACATACTTATAGTGCATTACTGGGGATAGGCCAGCAGAGGTAGTTGTTAATGTCTGCCCAAGTAGAGAGTATACAGTAGGTGCACCCAGGCTTGCTGATCCCGGGCAGTGGCTGATTTGAAGAACTGCCAGCGATATAAACATGAGCCAGTTTATCTTGTTATTAAATCACTACAGGTTTATGTTTGAGGTTATGATGTAAGATTCATCAGTGGTATGGCATGTAATGATATAGGATTAAATCCAGCATCTTTTGTACAGTGCAGATTTTCCAAGGAAGAGGGAGGGAAATCTGACCGTTTGACTCAATGTGGTGTCCTTGAATAACTCTGTCCTCTTTTTCTTTTTTTTTAAACTACTATCAACTTATTGCTGGCTCACTTGAGGATTTAATAATGCAAGTGAAGGAATGCAAACCTTGGGCCCAACACTACCTTGCTGTTGCGCTGTATATGTGCCAACAACTGCTACCACAACAGATGGAACCACTTAAACCTCTACATGGGGGTTAATTCATTTGGTTTGACAGACTGTAAATAAAATCACTTTATCAGTTATTCTCCAACTCAGTTATTACCCTTTGTCTTTGTGATATGGTTTTATTCCTCAGGGAAGTCTTTGGGACATACTGACATTTAAAGCTGCAGTTAGATTGATGATTAGCCATTAGTGTTATCATAATGCCATTAGTTACAGTTCATATACTGCATCTTTTAAAGTCCGCCAGTAGTCTACAGGGCGTAAGCAAGGCAAGGAAAATAATCCCTTTTCACACATGCACTCTATGCTATTTCTAGAAAATTTCAGGAATAATTTTCCAAAGTTGTTCATTCACACATGTCCATAAAAGCAGGATAATACCCCTGCTGGTTTCAAAATGCAAAAAATATGCTGCAGTAGTCAGCCTGTGATGTTTACAACAAATCCAAGACAGTGGGCGTAGCAAAAGAGTCCAGTGTTTGTATACAGCCACATGCACACATTGCAAATGTCAGCGTCTGTGTCATTTGCAGTAGCTGGCAGACATAGACTGTATGAACAGATGCATGACATGGTAGCTCTCTAAAAGTGAAACCATAACATTTGGCCCTCCTTCTACTGACCAGCTGCAGTACAGGTCACAAAGCCCCAAACTTCATTTACACAGATATGATTGCACATTGCACAGGCGCAAGAGGCATGGTGGATAAACACAGTGCGAGCGCACACTCAGACATGCACACACTCAGCGCTGTTCTGCTCTGCCAGTTCTGGAATTACACTTTGCCACTGTCTTCAACCCATAAGGCCTCTGTTACCAGGCAGATAGAGCCACTTTGCGGCACACGTTGCAGAAAAGGTGTAATTATCCCACCTTGTACTGGCAATATGTAAGAGCATTAATGCGAGGTGTAATTGGACATGGTTACAGTATCAACAAAGGGGTATAAATTAATTTTCCTGACTTTCATCTGCTGCGTTTACACATCTGCTCACCTGACTTCTTGTGAAACTTGAACCCGCACAAGTGTGCACAAAGTCGAGGTGAAAAATGTAGCCTTTTGCTTTTACACATGCAGCCCACCCTGAAAATTTTAGGACCATTTCAGGAGTTTACTGCAAGAGTGAAAAGGGCTATATAGAAAGGATGCAGAATGAATGATTGAACAAGTAAGTGCGTGTTTAAGAAGGGAGTGGCAGCTCCAGATGTTAATGCAGTCATATAGTATTCACACAGACACACACACATGCACAGGAAAGCCAAAGAAAGCTGGAAGAGACATCAACATTCCTTGGTTTGTGGCGTTCTCACTCCTCCTAGCTGTTTGGGGATTTCAATTGGTTCAGCAGTTCAGGCCTTTCTGCTATAGTCAGCCACATGTATTCACACACACGTTATCACAGAGACACTTACTCATGCCAGCTTGGATGAAGACTTGTGTGTCAAGGCCAAACAAAAGAGTGCAGGTTTTGCCTGAACAGTATGGGGGCAAGAGTCTCAGGTCAGCAAACCCAGCAGCTGTCTGGTCTGGAAAATTGATTTTGTTATGTCCACACAAAGATAAGACAGTTAAGCTCAAACACAGTAAAGACTTTGCTCTTGAAGTTGCTCACATGACTGTTACCATCTGTGCTAATTTAGCATCCAATAGAACAGGGACGAGCTAGATCCTCTTCATGCATGAGTTAGGATCCTTCAAGCGAGAGCATGCAGGGAATTTCTTGGCTCAGACTGTACCGGAAAATCGAACTTTATGTGAAGTATGGCCACAGTGGCATCCATCCAGAGGACTAAATGATCAAACATTTACCCACATACACATGTTGGGACTAATGCGCACACAGCAAGAGAACAAATTCTAGACCGTTGATAAATGATTTTCACCTTTCACCTCCTCTCTCTCTCCCTCTTTCCCCCCTCTATCCATGTGTTCCCCTATCACACCTGTTAAGTCAAATGTCAAACCCATGCACACCACACATTCATTCCGTCACACACAAACACACACACATGTGCCAGTTTGAACACACTAATAGAGGAGAGTTCGGAGGGAACACAAGGACAAGGGCAGTGGGACAGGGTGTGTAACATGGTGTGATGTGATGTAATAGTTCTGTCTTTCCACCTTTTTTTTATCTGCTGTTAAATCCTTGCTCTGTTAGTGTGAAAGTGTGTGCAAATATATGTGTATATGTGTGTGTGTGTGTGTGTGTGTGTGTGTGTGTGTGTGTGTGTGTGTGTGTGTGTGTGTGTGTGTGTGTGTGTGTGTGTGTGTGTGTGCGTGCGTGCGTGCTATGTGTGATGGGCGGGTGACATTAGTTTCAATAGGCGTCGCTGTTATTGCACAAAATCCAGAGATCATCAGACCATCTGCAGATAGAGGAATTTCAACAGAAAGACACACAGGGGGATGATAAGTTCACATTGAGTTTGTCGATGAATGCTTTTGCTGTGTTTCTTTAAACTGTAACATCATTTTAGTTCCATCATTTAGTTTCCAGGGAACAGTTTGATACTTTTTATGTATGTATGTATGTATGTGTGTATGTGTGTATGTATGTTTGTATGTATGTATGTATGTATGTATGTATGTATGTATGTATGTATGTATGTATGTATGTATGTATGTATGTATGTATGTATGTATGTATGTATGTATGTATGTATGTATGTATGTATGTATGTATGTATGTATCATTAATTTTTTTAATTAAAACATTTTAATTCAATGAGAAGTCTATTATTATTAACTGTCCTTTGCATACTATCAATGTTAGGTGTGGTATATATATTATAAAAACAAAACCTTGTCTTTTTGACAGCACTATGGTAAGTACACTATTGTATATTAGCAGTTCTATTGTGTTTTTACCTTAATGCACACCATACTGCTTTAATGGTGAAGAACCAAGGTATTTATGGTAGATGTACCATGAGACTGTAAAAACTACTGGGGTACTTGTATGATAGTAATACTCTAGTAATCATGCTATAGTACCACTATAGACTCTGTGATGAAAAAGGCCCAGCAGAGACTGTACTTCAAGATTGTACTTTTACCAAAGTGATACCATAGCAGAAGTACCAGGATATGACTTTATAGAACCATGATACTATTATTGACAATTCCATGCCACATGTACCATCGTAGTACCCTGGTACTTGAACTATACAAAATAAGAGAAATGCCCTTGTAAGATTTCTTATGAGCTCCTCGTGGAACACCAGTACATGTACAGTGGTACCGGTAGTGGTAGAGGTGGTACCTGTACCATGGCACCAAAAAGATACATCTACCATTCTACCATTTCAGTACATGTACCATGGTACCATCACAATTATAATTCTATGTAACCATGTTTGACACTATGGTACATGTGCCATGATATCACAAACTATGGTACAGTGGTACATCTATCATTCTGCCCATTGTACCATTTTGGTAGATGTTCCATGGTACCATTCTAGTTGCTTTACTATGCCTTTTTGGGGACATTAAAGTATTCAAACCTAAAATCTAAATGTAACAACTATGGTGTATGTAACGTATAACCATGCTAATACATGCATTATGTTTGACACTATATCACATGTGCCATGATACCACTAAGGTATATGTGTCAAGGTATCACATTGAAACATGTACCATGGTACCTAGCTAAAACATGAACCATGGTAAAGCTATGGTACTCGTACCATTGAACCTCTACAGTACTACATGGTTCCACTACAGTGTTTATACCATGGTATCATTATAGCACATATACCATGTTACCATGATTGTTCATGTACTATGGTACCAAATACAACAGAATAATTTATTCTTTGGAACAAAATGAACTGAATGTCACTGCACCTAGCAGACAACAAAAGTTGGTAATCTTCACCACAACATGCTGTTTTTCCTTCTGTTCCTCTACAGAACAAGCTTACAATTTTACTATTGTGATGTTTTCTAAAAGCTATCATGATGAGTTTTACATTACCTCTTGATATAGCTAAGCTAGCTTTAACACCCTTGTTGTCAGTCTCTATGCAAGCTTGCAATGCTTAGTTCAAATTTTCCTTACAAACATGTCAATGGTATCATTATCTGTACTAAACTATAAGCAGGAAGGTTTAAATATATTGATTTAAATGTTTAGTTGGTTAGTTTAAGGGTTTGGGCAAAACAATAAAGCATACCATCAAATTTAAAATAAAGCACCATAAACTTGGCTCACAATGTGTTATCTCTATTAACAAGCGATTGTGATTAAACTGAAAACAATCTGTTTCAGACTGTGGGGTTGTGGACTGATTTGATAGGATTCAAAGTGGTCTGTCAATATATGCAAACGACCTGACATTTTACATCCATTTTGATTCAAATGTTTCTTTAACACCTGATTGTTTGCATGTCCTTTCATGAACCAGTGCATTGTTATTACCCGCAACAAATCCCATGAAAAGACAAAGAGCAACACGGCACCATCTGTGTCTAGGTGCTTACTCTGTCTGCTCAATAGATGTTGGGCCATTTGCTCCCCTGGAGAGACACATTTTTAAACACAGTTAAACAAATACACACAGTCATTTATAAGTAAGGATAATCACATTTCTGAAATAGTTGAGTGATGTATGTTATTTGGAAAGGGAGATAATAGTGCAAGTATTGGAGACAATTATTTTTAGCTGTGAATGAACACCAATTTGAAGCTGTAAATAAACTACAATCTCATTTTCTTGTAATGAAGCAACCTGTTCTCCAGTGCATCACTGTGGTACACTGATGTGTTTACAACAATATTTTAGGAAATTGAGTTTAATTGTGTGCTGGAATAAACTCCAAATAACGCAAAGCACTTCTCATAAGATTTACATCTTTAATCATTTTGGACTTTTCTTTACATAAATACATCTGGTAATGTATCTTTAAAAAAACAATACATTACCAGATGTATCCATTTGAGACTTTATTTTGATAAAGGTTCTATTAGGCATTTGCATAACAGGGAAATCATCTAAGTTAATATCCTTTATTGTCCAATGCAAAGTAGCTCTGCAGCAACAATACCTTTTCTTGACCTTACAACTTCAACTCACTCTCTCTGTGTATGTAAGTTTTAAAGTACTTGCAAAACACATAAACACACAGAGTACTTATTGCCCTGTGCTCTTGCATGCCAGACTGAGGTCAACATAAGTCAAATAACCACAAACTCAGGTGGAAAAGTCCCAAAGCAGAGAGAGGGTTCACTGTGGAGAACAGTAGTGAGGCACTTTGAGGGGTCAGAGAGGACCCTCAGGACAATCTTTGAACATCCCAGACACCCCTTCTGAAAAAATCCCCCCAACAAACCCTTCTTCCCCTCAGGCTCAACCTGTTTTCTTTCACATGCTCTCTCTGACAGCAGGGGGTTTGTTCACCAGCCCCTCCTCATCCTCCCCCCTCTTTTTTTTCTTTTCTCTACCCTTTATTCTCAGTAAAGATTTCTAAACAGTAGCCTTGTTTCTCTCACAGGTCTTTTCCGTCTTACGTTTTTTCACATGTTCATATGCCCTCTGTTGGAATGTGTGCACAATTTCTCACACAGTAAACGTGTTGGTGTGCTTTTTTTGAATGTAACACCAATATAATATATGGTGTTGATGTCTCTTTTTATTATGACGTTATTTGACACTTTGGTAAAAATAACAGCTGCATCTTTGATGAATTGAAAAACTTAAAATAAGTAATATGAGTCATCAAAGTTTGTCAGTTTCTCCTAAAGACCAGACAAAAGGCTTTGTCAGGATTAGGAATTAGTAGACTGAGTACAATACCATGAAAGTTTGCTTTATTAGATATAGTATATAAAATAAATAATATATATCCTATTAATGTTTTTTCTATTCATAAATGACGATACACTGGTCAATGAAAGAAAACTGTGCAGCAAGCAGTCTGATGACAGTATGCATTAAATAATGTAAAGGCTAAAGTAGTCAAGAAAACAAACACAAAATATCTTCACGTTCTACATTTAATCATACAATTTTTAGATAGGAGCTTTTTTGCAAAACAAGTTTATGACTCTCCTCTGTCCTCCCCTCCTCCTCTGCAGAGCCTGGTGACGTCACGAACAGCCGGTATAAATCAGCCAGTAAGCTCGCAGCAGCAGCCGGTGGTGCTGACTTCACTGTCTGTGTCCCTCTCCCTCATCTCTCACTCGCTCTCTCGCTTTGCAGCCCTTCTCTCTCTCTCACACCCTCACACCGTTTCTCGCGCGCTCCTACATCCATCTTGCTGCAGACATGGCCGATGTTTTCTCAGGAACGTGGAATCTGAAGGAAAGCGTCAGCTTTGACGAATACATGAAGGAGCTTGGTGAGTATCTGTTTATGAGTGTGTTTTCAGTGTGTGTGCAGGGAACATGCGTTTATACATGCGAGCGTGTGCGCATGCGCATACAATAGGAAAGGATGCAGTGGTGACAGTGCTGCATGTGAGCACGTGAAAATAAGGCTGGGGCGTGATAATCGTCGTGTTTAATAGTGTTTAAGCAGACTGAAAGCAAACAAGGTGAGGGAAAAGAGGGGTAAGAGCCATTATTGAGAATGAAAAAGGAGAAGGGAGAAAAAAGGGTAAACGAAAGAAAGCTTGAAACGATGAGTACCAGAGGGTGAGGTAAGTGAGGAAGAGTGGTTGACCGCATGGTCTAAGTGCTGGAAACGTGGGAGGGGCTTTCTTTAAGTGGAGGGGGAAAAAATGAACCCCACTGAGAGAAACTCTGAATGGCAAGCAAATGGCATTCACACACACACCCACACACATGCAGGCACACAAGCTGCAGCGTAAAGTGGGTGACCTTCGTTGAAAGCTGTTCATTGTTTGAGGCTATGGGAGGAATAGTAAGATGTTCCCAGAGCCAAACTAGGGAGGATGAAGTGGGCTTTAAAATAGTTCACACATAGTTTAGTGTGAGTGTGATGGGGTCAGGTTCTCTCTCAGTTTTACAACCGTGAAGAATGGCACTACTATTTGACTCTCTGTGTGTGTGTGTGTGTGTGTGTTTGAGCGTGAGGTAGACAGAGAGAGGGGGAGAGATTCATGCCTATTGACCTCAGAGCCATATTAACATCGACCTGTATGCTGGTCACCAAAGAAACCAGAGAACCTATAACCTCTAACCCCAATCTACTTGATCAATGAGGCCCCCCACAAACGCACACACACACACACACACACACACACACACACACACACACACACACACACACACACACACACACACACACACACACACACACACACACACACACAGAGGCTTTCGGTCACATTGATTGTTGGGAAAATATCTGCTCTGGCTCTTACAGATGAACCGGATTGTCAACCTGTAAAAATAACATCTTTTCTGATGTAGTAGCAAAGGGTGTGAGTCACTGTCATCCAATGAAGTTAACTCTCTTGATCCGTAACAGACACACACTAAGAGGAAAATGAGTAAGCATATGCACATACACATGCCCAGACAAGCAGACAGGTCAATGGGAGCCTGCAGTGCTTGAAGGGCATGCTGCAGGCTTGGACACAGACAAACAGTGATAAAGGGTTTGTTAGCTCAAGAAGACCCAAAGGGCAAATTTACAACTACTGTGTTAACGTTAAGCTATGCCACTCAATATTCTCACCTTTTTATTATAGGTATTTAATTATAAATGAATTAAGATATCAAACAGTGTTCTATCAAATATTTCATCGAGATTCCATGACTTTGATCAAACAGCAAAAAACACAACTTTAATGTTCCCACAGGAAGGAGTCTTTTCACAGTGGTGTGATCCATTCTCTTCAAGTAACACCACCACCATATTGAAATTTACAGCTTTGAAGAGTGTCTCATTGAACATCCAAGGGATTGAACTTTAGTACCAGTAAACAGATTTATACTAAATAAACTCAGGTTTATACTGTATATAGAGAGGCTATAGCCCTCGTCGCAGCAGTCGCAGGTTCAACTCCTGGCCTCGACCGTTTGCTGCATGGCTTCCCATGCTCTCTGCTCCCCACATTTCCTGTCTGTCCACAGCTGTTCAATCCATTAAAGGCAAAAATTCGAATATATATATATATATATATATATATATATATATATATATATATATATATATATATATATATATATATATATATATATATATATGAAAAATAAAACATTCAGAGAGTCAAATATGGCTCAAAAACTTCATAACTATTTGATGTATCGCTATTAAGTTTCATAAGAAATTCTCACCTCCCTAATGGTGTGTTTCCAAACATAAGAGTAAAATTTCACCTAGTTTTTCTGGCATTGACGAAAATTTTATACAACCATCGAATATTCTCCCTAAAAGTTAAAGTACTCCACTCGTATTTGAAGAACTAGTAATGTAGTCTTGTGTTTTTCCCCCTCAGTTTTTGCTCTGTCTCTAAATAGTCAAGACTTGTAGACTTCTCATTTCAGTCCCTGTCTTGTGCCATCATCAGGCTTCAATTCAAATGTCGCCAGCACTTAAGTTTATGACAAACACATCAAAGACAGCAGGTATTCCTCTCAGGTGCACTGTGTGGATAGTGGTAGTTTGCATGCAGCTTAATCATGTGAGCGTTTAGCCCCAGGCACACGTGTGTAATACAGTTGAGAGAGTGTTTGTTTGTCAGTGTGTTTGACATGGTCACGTTCTTCTACAGGTGTGGGCTTTGCTACTCGCAAGATTGGCAACTTGACCAAGCCCACCACCATCATCGCAGTGGAAGGCAACACAGTAACAGTGAAGACACAGAGTGCAGTGAAGAACACAGAGCTCAGCTTCAAGCTTGGAGAGGAGTTTGACGAGACCACTGCAGATGACAGGAAAGTTAAGGTGAGAGGTCAAAGGTCAAGTTGGACAAACAAAGAACAGTATTCAGGAGCAACAACAAATATTCAAATAAGGGGCGTTATAGCTTTTCACGAACATCTCCTTGCACCTAAAAGTGTTCGATGGCATAAACAAACAACTGGTTTGGGTAATAGTGTGAGGTGACTTCTTTGTTTAGAATGTAAACAGAGTAGCTTATGTCAGAGAAGTAAATTAGAAATGAGGATGAGTAATTATTCTGTAATCAACACTTTGAAATTAGACCTTTGACACAGCCTCAATTAATTCTAATTTGAAGGGCAGAGAGGAATGTTCTGTGCTGAAAAGGATAAGAAAAGATAGTGTTTAAAGGCAAATTGTCAGAAGCAAGTAGGAGCTGAGAGGAGAATCAAGAAGTCCTTACTTAAGTAGAAGATCTTTTTGGGAGTTATTGGAAAGGATTGAAAGAGAGTAGGAGTACAGTATATAAAAAAGTAAAGAACAAAACCCTATAAATGTCGTAAAATACTATCAATTAAGTCTTCAAATAAAAAGCTTTTATATTAGTAAGAAATTAAACAAACCCTTATTCCAACACCATCAGTGTTTTCTGCTACAGACTGACTGTTACTGACTGAGAGCTAATGTTAGCTTACAGTATGTCAGCCAACTCTGGATGGATATTTCTTTGACTCACTGCTGACACTTTTAAATGTATTTACAATAATTACAACCAACTATCACTATTGTTACAGTACATTTTGTTATCAACCTGTATCTTGTACTTTTTATGAATACCTTAAGCTAAAGTGACACAGGTTAGCTAAGTAGCATTATTATGTTGCAGCACTTTAAGTCAGACCCAAGTCTTGACCAGTGTTCTTCACCAAGTAAACAATTTTTTTTGGTCTGTGAAAATGTGTCCAAAATATCTATATATTGAGCGCTTATAAATGTAATCCATGGGACTTCAGGCCAAACAAATGTTTGTAAATGTATGAGTTATATTTCCTTCATAAGACAGAATAAGTTCAAGTGAAGATAAGTACGATCTTGTTTGTATTCTAACAAAAGTTCTCTTTTGAATCCAGTCCCTTGTAACAGTAGATGACGGGAAACTGGTGCATGTACAGAAGTGGGATGGCAAAGAGACAAGTCTGGTCAGGGAAGTCTCCGGCAACAAACTTACACTGGTAAGTGCTTAAACAAAGTGCACACATTTAACATCTGCCATGTGTGTTTGCTGTCCTTCAACTTTAATTTTCCCTCTCCCTCAGACACTCACAATGGGAGCAGTGGTTTCTACGCGTCACTACGAGAAGGCAGAGTAAAACAACACACTGACACCTTCCTTCAGCATCTGCTTGCATCAGCTAAAGCCCTGCGTTCCTGACTCAACATCATCTCAGCCCCAGCCAAGAAGCCCCCCTATATCTCCTCAATTTACCTTTGTGCTGTGCAAACAGTATTAACATTTCTGCAGGCTGTGACTTCCCGTTCTCCATGTTCCTCTGTCAAAACTCTTTTCCTTCTACTGTTAAGAAACACTGAATGAATTCCAATGATTTGTTGTTGTTTTCTTCTCTAAAACCCCAGGTCTTTTTTTTGTTAAGACAATGTGTAATGCATGGTGCCTATGATAAACCTGCAGTGTTACAATTTGAAAGTTTGCTATGAAGACCTAAAAAATAAGTGTGTACACTATTAAAAGAAATGGATAAACAATGAAAGTGCCTCAGGTTGTGTCTATTCTTATTTAGTGTGTTCATACATGGCAGTTACATCTGTTCAGCAAAGTAAAGTCTTATCACCAATGCTGAGTTTACTCAACGGCTATCCTTAAGTCTACCAACATTGCAGTAAGCAAACATCCTGAAGGGGAAGTACATATTAGACCAATTTACTATGCAATGCAATAAAGTAGCTTATTACATGAAGCTGAATTCAGGGAGCTTATACAGGGTGTATGAATACAGCTGTGAGTAGCTATGACACAGAGCAATGGGTTAAAGATTTCAGAAGTGCAACACAAATGGACAGCCAAGTAGATCCACAGTGTGACCATAGTTTCCATCACAGCTAGTTTTACAGCGACTCAAAGGGACATTTAATTTTAGCTCCTGTGTATGTGTCTAACTCACCTTTGGTCTGGTGACGTGAGGGGAAAGTTTTATTAAAGCTTGGGTCTGTTCGAATACTGATGTGTCCTTTGCTTTACACTGATTGGTGTGCGAGTGCTTTCTAAATTCAGATCATTCCCTCCTACAGTAGATGGACGTCATGTGTTGGTGACAACCTGCCAACTGGAGTCAGGGTTAAGGGGTGAAAGGGTGCAGGACGATACAAGCCATCTCATGTAGTAACCCTGAATTCAAATGGTCATAAGACAGAGTGAGCCGCACAAAATGCAAAAATAGATACTGACTTCAGTCTTCTTGTGTCATATGTACAACTACAATATATACACTTATTTGTTTAGGGTAATAGCAAGAAACGGTCAGTTTTTTGCTGCTTCGGGGTGTGAAGCATTAACTGAACCGTGCAATTTAAAGCTTTTGAACAAAAGTCAGATAGACCTGCTGTAAATTGTAATAAAGTTACAGACACTCGTTTACATATAGATTCTTTTATTTTAGGGATCAGTCAAACTGCTAGCATTGTGTCCGACTCTTTTTACTCTTTGTTAAACAAAAATGTATGAGACTGTGTAAAAGTTGATTCCAGTGAAATTCTATATCATATAAGGGTTGACATTCTGTGTGAAAGGATAGCATCCACAACACATGAAACATTATGGTCTCTTTAAGTTGATATACTATAGAAGAGGATAACGGCCACCAAAAAAAAAATTGGAATGCAGGCGATCAATAATAATCTGTTTTTATTCTAAGAAAAAAGACAAAATTCTTTCCTTTTTCCTCTTAATTCTGAGAATTTAGTGCGAATTATCAGAAATCAATTCTGAGAAAAAAATGTCAAATTTCTCACTATTTTCTCAGAAATGTGAGATCAAAGTTAGAATTCTTAGGAATTTAATTCTCACAAAAAAGTCAGAATTCTGACAAAAAAATTTTTGCCTGCCCGCCCTCCAAATTATTTTTTTTCCAGTGGCCCTAATCCTCTTTCTTAATTTAAAGATTGCCAATTCTCATGTGTACATTTTTAGATAAAAATAGTTTTTCCTAAAAACTTTCTACAATTTACCAAGGATTATTTTTCTCTTTTTTAAAGTGAAAATGAGTTCTCAAGGACATCCTGAAAAGTGGAAAAACCCTAAAGCCAAATCAAACATTGTAATCCAAAATAAGCAAGTATGCAGATTTTACTTCCTACATTTTCTGTTTACTCATCCTATTTGTTGTATATAAATTGAAGTGCAATTATGCAACACAAACTTAAAACTCCAGTTGTTAGAGCTTGGACTCATCCTTCAAGTTTAACTGAACATTTTAAAGTCACTTTGTACATCTGTGTGGTGCAAAAAAGAGAAAGGAGTTGTCAGGGAAAGGAATAGGAGTTTTGAGACTGACCAGTGAAATGATAGTGCTGGTTGAGGAGTGAACTGGAGGCATGTCAAACCACTGCAGCTGGAAACAATCTGTCTCTCCACAATCTTACAAGAAGGAGTTAAGGACCCAGATCAAAGAATCTGGACAAAAAACAAGATAATGATTCCTTCATGCTGCCCGTTCTTGTCTCAACTTGATGTTATGTTTAAGCCAATCGCCTTTCCTCACTGTAAAACGTTAATTCAATATGACCCAAAGGGTGGACCAGAACAGATCTAAGATATTCTATTGTTTGTGTGTTTGTTGTGTTTTCCCTGAGAACCAGCAACATTGTGAGTTCAAGGGCAACGAACAAAGAGATCAAGAGGAACA
The DNA here is from genome assembly GCF_009762535.1 of Notolabrus celidotus. Lineage (NCBI taxonomy): Eukaryota > Metazoa > Chordata > Actinopteri > Labriformes > Labridae > Notolabrus > Notolabrus celidotus. The sequence continues at coordinate 16,398,859 of NC_048287.1, read as the reverse complement.
TTACAATAAGAAAAAAATAAAACACCTTTAATGGAGCTAACAGTTGACATGCAGGAAGACAGATGTGTGTGTGTATATATGGCAAACAAGAAGTCCCTTAGAGGCAAGATACACAACACACATTTACACACAAATAAAGGTTCAGACGACCTCAGAATATCACTACAGCTTTGAGTTCCTGTTAGGCTGAGTTGTGCTGCAATACACATCCTGTTTGTTTGACTACTTCCTATACATGTGTATCCTTGTCTTTGTGCATGTCGTTTTCTCTGTGTGATTTATTCTTAAGGATTTTCATGTCAGACCCCCCCAAGAGTGGGCTTCAATGTCTACATGTCTGCTTAATGGATTTCCCAGAGCGTTAGAAACCAGATAGCTGTAAACAATACATGGATTTAGAGAGGGATAACCACTCATCGCTATACTGCTTACACCTATCCAATTTCATCTGGTGTGTAAGCCCTGCCCTCTATGGGGGGGCTAGAGGTTACTCTGGGACACATCTCCTTGTCACCAGTGTCTTTCTTGCCTATTTTGATTTGTAAACACAATGCAATGTCTCAACTTAAATGCATGACCGGCTGACGTTAATAAAAGATACACAGTAGGAAGTCTGCCACTCTGTCTTACCACCCACTTCCCCTCTTGTGTCTGTCTGACAATTTCATGCAGTGTGTGTGTGTGTGTGTGTGTGTGTGTGTGTGTGTGTGCACGTGTATATGGGTGATTGCAGTGGCGTGTCTGCCTCAGCTATGTCTATGTGATTTATGTTTCTTGTGTTTCTTCTTCTTTTTGTCCTCTCTGTCTGAGTCACGGCGCCTCCTCTTGGTTTTGCATTCGCTACTGCTGCTGCTGTCGCTCTCAGACTCCTTTCTTTCCCTCTTTCTCTTCTTCTTCATTTTCTTCTCCTTGAGGATAAACACACAAAAAGATTGATTAATGTGGAAATAAGAAATAAGAAGAAAACAGATTTTGTTTACTCAAAATCTAATACCTAAATGTTTATTTTGCTTGTATCAGCACAAATGTATTCGTCTTTCAAACAACACCTCTGAGAGTTTGTATGAAGCTGCCTTGTATCTCTGAGCGTTTGCAACCATGGATGTGAACTGTGGTACAGATGATGCGGGAGATGTGTGGGTTGTTGCATCAGATGACTCACAGCCAAGAAACACACACTCAAAAAAAGACAGAAGTGAGGGCACTGCAGGACATAAAATGGAAGTACCTTCTTTTTCTTCTTCTTTTTATCTGCTTCTTGCTGTGGTGCAACTGTGGAGGTCTGCTGTTGGGGCTGCTGTGGGTCTAAGTCTTCCTCTTCAGGCAAAAGAGCATACTGCAAGCCCGGGGCCGAGAAACAGTCCTTTGTGAAGTGACCTAAAGACAGAGGCAATTGATCAAATCCTCTGCACAAACTTTAAAGTGACAACAGTTTTTTTTGAAGAGAGAAGGTGAATAAAAATACACTCTCTGTTATTCTACTTGTGTTTCTCACCCTTGCAGCCGCACTTTGAGCATGTCGTGTTGAGTACTGCTTCCAGTGTGATCCTGTTGCCTGTGTGATCTCTAAACTGCTTACGTCGCCTCGAATCCTGCCTATAATCGCACACAGACAAAATTAAATCACACCTGTCTGTTTGCAAACATGGGAAGAGATAAAACTGTTAGCTCTTACTCTGCCATAACATTGTTCGGGTCCAGATCTCGTCCTGTTCCCTGATTGACAGCTTTCATAGAGAAGGACAACTTCACCTTGTCACCCCGAGTCTAAGAAACAGAGGAGACAGAGCTGAAATCATCTTTCTCCCTTTATTAACACTTGTATGGGTGTGCGTGTGTGTGTGTGCGTGTGTGTGCGTGTGTGTGTATGTGTGTTGTTAACCTCTCTCCCGATGACTTTAATCCACACTTTTTCTCCGACATCAACGATCTCTGAGGCATTCTCCACTCGAGAGGCTGACATCTCACTCACATGAACCAGGCCTGTATGTCAACATAAAAGCAAAAGATATCAACCTCAATAATTGACACTTTTGAATAATTTATAAACAGAATTGTGACTTTTTTGCAATAAATAACAAAATAACTTCATTTCTTCAACACTCTAAGATTCATTTTAACTGTCAAAACATTGCAAACAGTAAGGAAGAACTGTTTTAACAGCTGCTCTGAACTAATAATAAATCATTAACAAACATATATTTCCAGATGACTTTCATGTTGAGTGTTGAACCAATCCCTGTAAATTTGGCACATATCACCCCCTAGTGGTGAAAATGAGAAATGCTTTTGCTCAGTTTGGCATTCAAGTAAAGGATAACCAAGCATCCACATATTACAAGGGTACCACAGTGTAAATAAAATTATGACAAGTCCTCCTTTATCAGTCCATCAACATCCTGCCCTTGCCCAAACCCCTTCAATTGTTTCCTTTTCAACAACTTAGAATATTGGGAAAAACTCAATGTTTTCCATTAATTATTTAAGATAAGATAATCCTTTATTTGTCCCGCAACAGGGAAATTTACAGTGTAAGAGCAGCAAAATGGATAGTGCAAACATGACAATAAAGAGCATAAAAAATAGTAAAGAAAGAAAGTAAGAAAGTAAAAGTAATAGATTCTAGACTCATTATGTGTGAACTAAACTGCATTAATTTGAATAATTATGGCTTACATCTCATAAAACTTCACATGAATCAAAATTTTACAATACTTAATTATTACAATTAACATTATTACTTAGTTATTACAAGAAACCCACACAAAATATTTTATTTCATGATACTCTAATTTTTGGAGATGACTAAGTTCATCTTTATATTGGACTTTTTGTAAATATAATTTTACAGAGACCAGAAAAATCAAGGATTAAAGTAATCTTAGCTCTGATTATTCTAATACAAAAAATTTTGACCATATCTAAACAGGAGTTTGCACTATTATATGGAAAAGTCCTGTTAGAACCTCTATTGTGACCTCAACTGCAGGATGCTGTCAGTCCTAAAGACATAAAAAAACAACAAAAAAAAAAACAACCTAACAGTCATCCAACTTATTCTTGCATAAAATAAAGAGTTTGTCAGAAATGTTGAGTCATACTCTGATACCTTAATGTACATCCAGTGACTTGCAGTATATTTCCTGTATTGGCTGCGCCAATTCTCCTTTGGTTCTGGCCATTGCCCCATCTCTGACACAGTGGTTTTACCTTGCAGTGGATGTAGGTATTGATCAAGCACATTTGTTGGGCTGTGTGTGTCTCTATCCTCTTAAGTTGTCCACGTTACTATCTTTTTGACTTTTTAAAATCTCTATAAAATTTCTCAACAATGTTTAAACATCTTATTGAGTAACCCCCTGTGTCTCTCCAATGTTTGCCTTTTTACTTTGTTGTTTCACTGTGGATGTTTCTCAGATTTTTTTATTCACTCACCTAAAGTGGCACCAGTGTCTGTCAAAGCTGTTAAATATTGTAATATTTTTAAATGATATAAATGAAAGCATACAAATAAATGAGTGCCACTTTTTTTTACCAACCTTCTTTCTTGTATCCTGGCAGTCTGACAAAGGCTCCATAAGCCTGCACAGACATAACCTCGCCCTTGGCAATGCTGAACATAGGTGGCAGACCATCTAGTCCAGCCGGCTCATGGGCGGATCCTTCACTGTCAGACATTTTTCTTCTCAAGGTGGACCACAAGGAGCATCAATTAGATCTAGAAGATAAATAATAAAATATATTTCATGGTGAATTTACAAAGAGTAAGAGTTTCTGTATCTTCTGTATCTAAACCCCAGGAGCTTGCAAAATAGTTCAAATGTAATAAGGGAAAATAGCCAGTGGGTAGCAGAATTACATCTATTACACTATTCACTTCTGTGGCTTAATCTATCCCTTCCACAGTATTGTTTTTCTCTGCTCAGATGCTACGGAGTAAGGCCATTGATATGAACTCAGATCGTTGCCATGGCTTCATTGGTAGAATAATCAGATTGGACAAATGTGTAAACATATGAACTCTTGGATTACATGAAGGAAGAAAGAAAGTCAACTCACTTTACTTCACATGTGCTGCAACAGAGAGGCTTACTTTGCACAGGAGCACTGAAGCTAATGTTAGCTAGCAGATTAGAGCATTAGGCTCATAAAGCCTAACCCAGGTCACCAAAAAACAAAATCTGAACATGCAAATTGTCCGAACGTTAACAAAAAATCTGAAACTGTAAAAATGTTTCACTATGCATGGTGTAGCGCTCATTCAGGACAAAATAAAAAGTAAATGTTTATTACCTTACGCGATAGCACAGCTGAGGACGTTTCACATCCGGGGCAGAGCCGTTCGACAACAAGCCATCTGAGCAATCAGCGCAGCCGTTGCTACCCATGACCAATCAGCGCAGCCGCTGCTACCCTTGACCAATCAGAAGGCCTTACGGAAAGCGGAAGTACTTCAGCATTATCGTCGTCGGAGATTTTCGCCCAACCTCCCTCCATGAAAGACGTCCATTCAATTTTTTAAAGAAACCATTGAAATTCACCGGGTTTTCAGCTTCTTGTGAAATATTTCGGTATGATTGAACCTATGAAGAGACCGGCGGACATGGCGGTGGTCCCTGCCTCCGCGAAGCGGCCACGGACAGAGCTGGTGGCGGCGGCACAGTCCCAGCAACTCGTGGCCATGGTTTGTTGAGTGCTATTTACTGTTGAAGGCTACATGTATTTATTCTCTAAAAGTTATCGTAGCAACTTATTCAATTCATTCGAAACATATGTAGCATACATAACACATAGAAATGTATTTAAAACATACATAAGTGCACCAGTTACGTTAGAAATAATTTAACTAGTCTTAACAGGTCCCGCTTTACGAGTAAATGGGAAGACAAAACAGCACACTACTATTGATAAACATCAACTGGATCTTAAACTGGAATTAAACATGTGACACCAGTAATCAAAATAAGGGTCGCTGGTTAATGGTAGATATCGTGCACTTACTATAAATGTCTGTTTTTTTTAGAATCACCGAGCACCCAGATATTTATGATCCAGTAAGAACTGGATCACAGATACGATAAATTCCATTGCATGTATCTTAAGTGTTCCTCCTGGATAGTAAGGAGGACAAAAGAAAATGGGATTAAAAAGATGTAGACATTATTTACACAAGCCACCTGTATGCAGCTATACAGCTATAGAAACTATGCAGTGCTGAAACAGTTTTTTTTTATGTATTAAAAAGAACAGGTGCCTTTTGCACATTTAAGGTGTTTTAAGAAAGAGCTAATAGATGTACAGTATGAGATGAATTATCCAGATTTTTTGGTTGGAGGCCAATCATACCCCTGACTTTGCATTAGACTAAGGGTCGGATTAAGTCATATGTCATATTTCTTGTAGTCTTAACTCTTTGGAATTATTAGATCTGTTCTTATATCCTTCAGTCCGCTGTAATAACAGCTTACCAGAACAGATATCATGAAATACCATTGATGCAAAGAATAACCCTGCAGGTTGTGGCTCGTTGTGATCAGTTACTCTGTTTAAGAGCTACAAATATTTTCATATAACTTGTCAATGCTCTGCTCTCCTGAAAAAAGGGTTTGAAGATGGTAATATTTCCAGGTTACCTTTTTTGTCGCTTTGCGTATATTGCTCCAGACTGTTGTTTGCAAATAAGCGAGTACACGTTTATCCTGGAGAAGCAAACATTGAGTCGTCAAGCTACACTGCATGAGAGATTTAACCTTTAAAAAAAAAATCATATTGATATTTAAGAATTCAAATAACCATTATTTGTATTGTAATTTCTCACATTCAGGGCCCACCACGCAGCTCCAGCCTGCAGGCTCCCATCATGCTGATGTCTGGCCACGAAGGAGAGGTCTACTGCTGCAAGTTTCACCCTAACGGAGCCACGCTGGCCTCCTCCGGATTTGACAGGCTCATATGTAAGATATCAACAAATCAGCTAGTGTAAGAAGAAGAGACAGACCGATTAATTGGACTGCTTTAAGACATTTTGAAACAATCAACATTGGCTGATGCCTCTGCGCATGAGGCAGATTAAAACAATGTACAACTAATGTCTGCAGACACTGCAGGCAGCCTCGTCAGTGAGGCTGCTGTCGAGAAATGTTAACATCCCCTAAATGCTTTTTCCATATCCTAAATGGCAACATATCTAATCTATAACAGTTACTGGTTGGTGTGTAATATAATTCTGTTATTATGATGTATAGAATAGTGCAGTTCAGTATTGCTTCAGACATAAATGTCAGTCATGTTCTGAAACCTAAAGCATAACCTAATGTATTATTCTTTCTCAGGGATTAAAATAATCTAAAAATCCATCTAAAACATGTTACTGGCTGAGATAACCATGTATGTTAGATTGTTATGTGAATAGAATATAGATTTTATTATTAAGTTGACATATATAATAAAAAAAAAAAAAACTACAAGGTGACATCAGTATTACATCAACATCCTGTCTATGGGCAGTTGATCTAAGTTAAATGAGTTATCTTGAATAACTTGTCGTACTTGGTCTCTCTTTGTTGCAGTGCTGTGGAATGTGTATGGCGATTGTGATAATTATGCTACCCTGAAGGGTCACAGTGGAGCAGTGATGGAGCTGCACTACAACACAGACGGCAGGTATGATCAGTCTTCATGATGATATCTTTACTGGTTTGAAGTAGCACATAATACCGGGAACATTTTAAGTGCAGTTGTAGGGGCGCCATTTGGCGTAGCAGTTTAAGCACTCAACCCATGTACAGAAGGGTTAGTCCCTATTGCGGCTGTTGTTAGTTCAACTCCCGACCTCCACCATTTTGCTGCATGTCCTCTACTCTGTACTCCCCACATTTCCTGTCTCTCTTCAGTTGTCATGCCTAAATAATAACTTTAAGAAAAGCAAAGTTGTAAATACAACACGGCTACAGAAGATGCAAACGTTGGCATCCTTAGCCTCTCAAACATCTGTAAAATGACTGTACAGTTTTTGATATCTTGCCTTGTATCTCAGCATGCTGTTCTCAGCGAGCACAGACAAGACTGTAGGTGTATGGGACAGTGAAACAGGTGAGAGGATCAAGCGTCTGAAGGGCCACACCTCTTTCGTTAACACCTGCTACCCTGCTCGCCGTGGACCTCAGCTCGTCTGTACTGGCAGTGATGACGGGACTGTCAAGGTGAATGAAATCACTGAGACAGCGTTTTACACTCGATAAAATAACTTTTCATTTAAAATCTTTTCCTCCTTGTGGGAAATTGTGACTTCAGTTCATTTGTTGGTCTTTGCTCATCTTTCCACTTGTGATTGTCACTCTTTCAGCTGTGGGACATTCGTAAGAAAGGGGCAATCCACACTTTCCAGAACACCTACCAGGTGTTGGCCGTCACCTTCAATGACACCAGTGACCAGATCCTGTCAGGAGGCATCGACAATGATATCAAGGTACTGAGCTGGAGTAAACCTAAAATGATTTTGTTCAAGACAATAAATCTTATTTAGAGTGATTTGATAATTATGCGTCTATCAAACAAGTGTTTAACACAGGTAAAATCAAGTGTTGTAAGGTGATCTCAAGCTGTTCTAGCAGGAAAAGCTTTCAAAGATCACAGGTCATTCACTGAGTGCCAGTGTCTCAAAATGACATGATCCAACTTGATTTGTAAGTAATGATCACAGCAGACTGTTACCTCATGTCTTGTTGAAAAGTCATGGAAGTTACATAAAGGGAGTTTACTTCTTAGGAATCTAAATCAGATTTAGCTCTTTTGCTGTTTTAGGCCACAGACAGGTTGCAAGAAATTAAAGGGGTTTACGTAAGCCCTGCATGTGTGTGTCCAACTAGTGGCCACTGTTGATCTCATCCTTTTTGTTCTCTGCTGCCGGCTTAAAAGCAGAACAACAAAGCCCTCTATTCTTTCTTTGTATTCTCAAACAGTAGAGTGTAAAGGTGAATTACAAGTGCCACATTCCTGCGCTAAGGGGGCTTCTTCACACAAGCAGAATTTTTAATGGTATTCCAGAATCATACATGTGTTTTACCCTAATTCTGTTTACTCGTCTCCTACAAACCCTGCTGCAGACTCCTTTGAGATTTATGTGGTTGGTGTGTTGTATTGTGGTGTGTTCAAGTGCTGGAAAAACACAAGTCCCTGGACTTCAACTGCTATCATGTCAACTGGTTTGCCACCTCAGGATATTTCCACACATCTGACTAAGATGTATGAGCTCAAGCTGAGCTTTTTTTTTTAAAAAGGCCTATATAGAGCATGTTTTAGTGTAAAACCAGTAAAAAGCAGGTTTTTTGAATGTGTTTTTCTTGTGTTGTGCAGGTGTGGGACTTGAGACAGAACAAGCTGATCTACAACATGCACGGTCACGGAGACTCAGTCACTGGACTCAGCCTGAGCTCTGAGGGGTCGTACCTCCTTTCCAACTCTATGGACAACACGGGTAAGATCCTATTGTGTATTTTTTTTAATAAGGTATAAAAGATGTCTTTATTTTGTGCTTAAAATCAAATTTTCTATGACTGACTCCTTGTGTGCCTGTGTAGTGCGTATTTGGGATGTTCGACCGTTTGCACCCAAGGAGAGGTGTGTGAAGATTTTCCAGGGCAATGTCCACAACTTTGAAAAGGTAAAGTATGAAGAACTCTCTGACTCTTTTTTTGTCTGGAGCATACATCATCTACTACAACTGACAGTTACCTTGCTCCTCACATAATCTATAACTTTGTGCATGTGATGTGTAACAGATGATGCGTTTATGAAACATTAGCTTGCATGTAAAGTGGGTGTCATGTAGCTAACGCTGTTTCAAAAATCTGTGCCTATGTTTCAGAATTTGCTACGGTGCTCCTGGTCGACTGATGGAAGTAAGATAGCTGCAGGCTCAGCTGACAGGTGAGAGGCAACAGAAGAGAAAGAGACTCACACACGTGCTCATCACATTTCCACGATCTTGCACAAACAAAAGCTAAAGGTTTTTCAGTTTAGGGAGAAGTCATTGTATTTTTAGAATATATTAATCTAAGCTTTAAGGAGAAAGGAAAATAAGTCCTTGACTTATGCCCCACATACATTTTACTTGTTGTCTCACAGGGAAAAAAGTACAAAAGACCCAAGTATGAAGAGACCAAGAAACTGTCAGGCTTTAAAGCAACATGTTTATTAACTCTTTGCTGCTTGTGCTTTACTCTGTGCCATCTAGCTAGCAAAAGTAATGCAGTGCCATCCATAAACATGCACCATCTACCTTACACTATGTGTGATTGATGATTTAAACAGTGACTTCTTTGTACATATTTGACATCAGACTGGCGATAAATAAAAAAGATGTACAGTACACGAAGTATGTGCTTTTGTATCAGATGTGTACTCATATAAAAGATTGTAGTGTATGTTATTGTAGTGAGTGATATGTGAATGTGTTGTAGGTAAGTTTGATATTTACTGACACTGAATCCACATCAAAATGTATCAAAGTAAAAGAACTCATCATGCTATTCGCTCATCTGTGTTTACAGGTTTGTGTACATCTGGGACACCACATCACGTAGGATCCTGTACAAGCTACCGGGCCATGCTGGTTCTGTCAACGAAGTGGCCTTTCACCCAGAGGAGCCCATTGGTGAGTCACACACCTGCTTTAGTCTTAAAGCACATGCTGCAATGCACGTCAGACATATGGGATAAAGATGTTTTACAACTATCTAGACGTCGTCATTAAACTTTTCTGGTTTGTTCACCTCAGGCTCATGACTTTGAGTTTCATCATCTTTCTCTCTCTGTCTCCTGCACAGTGCTGTCTGGCTCCAGTGATAAACGGCTCTACATGGGAGAGATTCAGTAGTGTGAGGGTAAACTCGGATGAGTGTGTTTGCGTGCGTGTATGTGCGTGTGTGTTCTGCCTCAGAAGTGGCTGGGTGTTGTACGACAGTGGGTTAGGAGTCTGTAATTTCATGTGCTTCAGCTTGTCACTAAACAACCTCAGGACGTATGTTTGAAGTTTATTACTCTCGGTCACAACAACCTCCACTATGACTCGATTTTTATTACGATTTGTTTCTTTTTAATAAACTTCAGTATTCTGAAAAATATGTCTTTGGTCATTTTGATGCTTCCTTTGTGTGAAAGAAGTTTTTTTTAAAGAAAGCTGGGCTAATTTTATCTACAAAGAGTAAAAATAGTGAACAGTGTGACCTGATTATGCTCATATGAGTTGTTTGATCATTTTTCCACTACAAAAAAAAGGAAAGAAAAAGAAAAGATGCCTCTGTCTCAAATGTACTGCTATAAACTGTATCCAAAAAGTGAGCAATAATAAGTAAGATGTGTGTTTTAAGTAAACTTGTGGTCAGTCTTTGATTGTAGAGGGGATGTGTAGACCAGTCTAGACCCTGCAGCTTTTTAATAGTAAACTGTGGCTTGGTTAAAGAGCTTTGTTTACCAACTTTTATATCTCATATTTTCTTTTATTATGCTCATATTATTTTTAATTGCTTTAGTATTATATGAATGTTTGCTTCCAGACAGGGATGAGCTAAATGGATCATTTTAAGCTATGAGGGATGGGATGTATAGGAATAAGTAGTGCTACTACTTCTTTAACTGTAGTGTGTCCACTAAACAATTAAATAATGTTATTTGTGGAACTTTTTCCTCTGTCTTAGTTACCCCTGGAGAAACTGTGCTTTTTTCAACCTCTGGATTAGTCTGTATCCATGGCGATAAATCAATCAGGTCAGTTTAATTAGAACTATGCAGTGTCACTGGCATGTGACTGAAGCTATTTTTCCAGTGTGGTTGTACATTGAATAAGGGTTTACTAAGCTAAGCGGGGCTTTGATCGTGGATGCTTTCATCTATCTTACATATTTTTAAGATTTGTTAAGAAGGTCATTTTTTTATCACCTGTCAAACAGAACATTCAAACTGCTTCACGTCTAGATAGATAGATAGATAGATAGATAGATAGATAGATAGATAGATAGATAGATAGATAGGAACTTTATTAATCCTTTGGAAAGGTTCCCTCAGGAAATTCAGATTCCACCAGCCAGGTAACACCAAAGGACAGAAAAAACAGCACACAGATACAAAGTGGAGCTTTCACCTAAAAATGAGGGAGAGAAAAAAAAATGTGTCAGGGAGTCAGTTGGGTCTGTTTTAAAGAATTATATAAAAGTCCAGTAAATTTGGACAAGCTGGGTTAATTGTGTGATCCCTCTATTATGTGAAAACCAAGTAAGGAATGACTCAGATTTCTATTTTTCTCATGTCTCTTAGCTCTGCACAGGGGCGTGTCCAGAACTTTTTGACTGGGGTGGCCCAACTGAGGCTCTCACATAGGGTGGCCAGTGCATTTACAAATAAATAACATCTACCCTTTCTGTCTTCACAACCTACTTTCATTAAAGTATGAAACAGTTGTTATATTCATTTTGACTTTAAAAAAAACAAAGTGGCATACATTTTCTAAGCCAAATTCTTTAAGGACTTACAAAAGATGTTTTTCAAAGTCACATTTGAGGGCACTAATAAATAAATCTACTGTCAGCCTTTTAACTCATCCCAAATTATAGATTTTAAACAGAAACCTCACCTCTGACAAGGCAAATAGCCAATCAGTTCAGAATTTCAAACAGACTATAAATAAAAATGGACAGCGTTGCTCCGCCTCTTCCCGTTGTACGGTTCTGAAGCCAAAAAATCCTGCTCCTGGGCGCCGCCATTGTGCAGCCAGAGCCTGTGAAGCCTGTAAAACCCTGTTTTTTAAACTCTAATAACTAACGAAAAAGAAACTTTTCAGGAAAAAGAGGCCTTGGACACAAAACACTCAAATACTAACTACATATCACCACAGCATACGGATGTGAGAAACATTCGTACGACGTGTATTTATTTTTTAAAGTTTGACTGAGACGGATTTTTTGAAATGTACTGCAGCCAGCCACCAGGGGGCAGACACACGGCTGAAAGCTTCACCACCAGTGCCACCCTTGACCACCCCTTTGGACTCGCCACTGGCTCTTCACCATGTAATGCTGAACTTTTACTTGTTCATACTCTTAACCGGTGCTGCTTTCAATAATTCATAATGGACTGCGGTTTTATTAAGAACCATAATTAACAAATCAGGTGTGCACTTGTTATTAAATTATTAAAAGTACTTAATACGTCATTTATGATTTGGTAAGAACAGTGGGAGTAGTGTTTTAGCTTCACTGACAGGTTATGACTGTCTTTACTGTTCTCTGGTATAAGACCGGTTGTTGTCGTAAAGATAACAACACTTTTGTTTCCCGGTGATTGTCATATGGCCTCGCGATAACCGCCTCGGCGTTGGTTATCTTCCTCTTCATCAGTGATAGCTGACCTGCCCTGACTGTGCAGCTCACTGTGTTAGTGTGTCGCACTGGTCATGGTAAGTAGCTGAGATTAAACAAGGCTCATCATTGTGTTGTTTCCGCTCTGAATAACCGCAGGCAGAGGAGACGAGCAGCAGCAGCGGGTCAGCGGGCTCTCCTCGGACTCACAGCAGAGAGGAGGGGGGGAGGCACAGACTTTATTCTCGACTGTCTGAACCTCCTCCACCACCGCGAGCCCCGCTTTCTTTTGTGTGCTCCTTTCGAACACCTCGCGGGGCGCAACTCGGCCGCGCGCACGCACGCACGCGGGTCTGCAGATTCCATGCAGCTCCTCCTCGAGGGGGTCGCGGTGACTGAGAGCCCCCACCCCCTCGTCTCTCTCTCTCCCCCCGGCTCCTCCTGCGCCCGCCCCGGCACCGATTGTTGACAAAAGACGCTGCGAGACGGAGCGAAGGAGACCGGTCTTGGTGAGTTTATCCGTCCGCTAACTTGACTTATTTCCCTCCCCAGTATGAAGAGCAGAGGACCGGTGTGAAGGGAGGGGGTTAGGGGGGGGGATGAGGGCTCTGTCGTTCCTAGAAAACCTTGAGTCACAGCGGGCTGCTTTGTGTCCGTATAGCGGAGTGCATGTAGCCAAACGTTAGCCGTAGTAATGCTGCAGGGTCGGTCCCCTCCTCCCCCCCGTGTGATTCAGGATCATATGACGCTCATTTCTGTCTGTAGCCCGGGGTCGATTATGACAGCTTTCCGTCTCTCTTTGTGCCTTTGTGTGTCCCCTCTCTGGAAGGTGTGGCCGAGGTGATTCTGTTGTCGGTGGTGGTCGGACCGCAGCAGGCCGGCGTGAACTGGACCCCTCCTCTTCCTCCTCTCCTCTCTCCTTCCTGAAAACCACCCGTGATTGGTATTTACCCACAACACCAGCGGCCAAGATGGGTCACTCACTGTGAGTAACATCCCCGGATCAGCGTTAAAGGAGGAGGAGGCGGCGGCCTTAGGCAGGTTTACTCAGCCGGGAATGGTGTGAGCTGAGACGGTCAGGCAGTCTGGATCTGACCGGGGACCCGTCATTCCCCCGGAGCCTCCGCGGCCCCAAGCCGCGTCCTGAGCCCTCCAAGATGGGGAAGTGCGACGGAAGATGCACCCTGTTGGTGATTTGCTCGCTGCAGTTGGTGAGTGTGTTTGTGTGAGTAAGTGTGCACGGCTGAAGCTTCCCCTCTCAGCACAAAGATATAATTAGAGCAGCGTGCTTCAGACACGCACATTGTAATCAGACATTTTTCTCCAGCCTTTCTGTTCAGACTGTAAAAAGCTCTGGGCTGCAGCTGCTGGGGTGCCATGCCACATGACAGGCAAGGGTGTGTGTGTGTGCCTTTCAAGCAAAGGGAGCAGGGCAGGGGGCGCTTGGTGTCAGGATGGTCCATAGAGAAGGAGAGAGAGAGGGAAAGGGAGACAGAGAGGTGTGATAGTCCCATTCTGGCAAAATCATGTGAATGTTAAGCACAGGGACAAGGAGGCCCTGTCCACCATCTGGACTCCATTCTGGGTATGAAGTTAGCTGCTACTTGTTCTACAAATAGCTGGAGACCATCACTCTAAAATGTAATAATAGTGTAATGTGAGGTTGTGGCGGGATGATGCAGACGTGGACAGCAGAGTGAGGGACTTCAGGCTTTTGTTTGATAGGTTGTTTAGGGGCAGGGGGATTCAGCCCATAGATCCTCATTAGTTTGGGGGTGCTTTTGGGGGGATGCTTCTCTTTTTACAGTCACTGGACTGGCTGGTGCTCCAGGCAGTTACCATGGAAACAACTGCGGCAGACCTGTGTATGTGTGTGTGTGTCCCTGTCACTGTGTGTGTGTGTGTGTGTGTGTGTGTGTGTGTCTGTGTGTGTTAGAAACCTTGATTACTTGTGCGTATTTATTTGCATATGTCCTCAGTTGTGTGGGACTGTAGGTATGTGTGTTTAATCTTTTTCCATATTGTGAGTGTGTGTGTGTGTGTGTGTTTTTTTTTTTGTGTATTTATGGCCCACCCTCTGTCCCCTAGATGGCAGCCCTCCAAAGGCAGGTGTTTGATTTTCTGGGCTACCAGTGGGCTCCTATACTGGCCAACTTCTTGCACATCATGGCCGTCATCCTGGGTATGTTCGGCACGGTGCAGTTTCGCTTCAGATACCTCATCTTTGTGAGTATATCCCTCAGCAGGCCCTGATTACTTTACATTGATAAAGCATTAGTGTGTGTGTTCATGTTCTCCTACACAGACTGATGTGGGTGTCTGTCTTGCAGTATGCAGTATGGCTGGTCCTCTGGGTGGGCTGGAACTCCTTCATTATCTGCTTCTACCTGGAGGTTGGAAACCTGTCTCAGGTAAGTTCTGTGTATCTATGCATCATAGATATGATCGCAATTTCATTTGCATTATGAGCATTAGAAGTTAATTGCAAAAGCCTGGAATTTATCATAATAAGAAATGTTGTTATTTTGGCAATCAGTGCTTTTCACTTAGCATGAGTGCATTTTACCTATAGGACGGAGGTCTGGGTATAGTGCTGCAGTCTGGTGAAGCTAAAATTAGGTGTATGCTGCTTGGTGATTAGTTTCAGTGGTGAATATTAAACAGCCTTTTGGATTTATTTTGGATTCAGGAGAGAGGAGATGCACACAGGTGTTGTGTAAAAACAACAAAAGCATATTGACTTAGAAACAGTGATTTACAACGACAATGTACTCTTATATTAGTTTATTTATTGTACCTCATGTCACACAATACAATCACACATGTAATGTCTTCTTATACCATGCAGACCATCTCTACAATTTGGTACAAGTTTCGCTTATCCGGTAGTTTGTTTAATAAAAACTAAATTTAAAGATGTGTAAAAATTTGAAGTCCTAATCTGGTCTTGTAGAAATGTGTTTGACCTTCTAGCATTGTGAATCTTGAGATTTATTTACAGAGTGACCTTTTGGTGGGGTCCTGACCCCCAGGTTGGGAACCCTTTAATTGGTGGTAACAGCTTCTAAAATCTCAGCATTGTTCTGCTCTTTAACTTGAAATGGATGTCATTTTTTGCTCGGGGAAATCATTGCATTTTCTTTTCTGCAATATTTTGTTAACAAATGATTGAAAACATTGTTGGCTGATGTATCAACGTTATGAGTAACACTCTCTGGTCACCACTGTGTTAATATGTTTGTAACTTTGTCTGTGTTCTCAGGACAGAGACTTTCTCATGACGTTCAACACATCCCTCCATCGCTCTTGGTGGATGGAGCACGGTCCTGGTTGCCTGGTAACGCCAGTGCTAGACTCTCACATGGCCCCTGATGACCACCATGTCATCACTGTGTCTGGGTGTCTCCTTGACTACCAGTACATAGAGGTGTTGAGTTCAGCCATGCAGGTCCTACTGGCTGTACGTACCTTAACACACACTCTCCTACAGAAATGATCACTTTTTAAAGAATGATTTGACTTCAGTTGTGTAATTTCTGACTGTCTCTCCTCTTCAGCTCTTCGGTTTTGTCTACGCCTGCTATGTGAGCAAAGTCTTCCAGGATGATGAGGACAGCTGTGAGTGTTTTTGTCTACTTTGAAATCCTGTTGATCCTCCTGTAGTGCACCGTTCAGCCGATCAGATTTACTTATGTCACACTATCGCGGGGGCTTTAGTGTTAGCCATCCGTAGCTCTGGGTGTTAGCACTCATTCTTTTCTCCTGTCTGAGTCACGCTGAGCTCTGTCACCCCAGAGGATTCCCTGTGGCTGATCTGAGCTCCATCTGTGGGGAGTATTAGAGATGTCTGCCGGAATATTCCCTCAGAGTGTCCGTCTGTCTCCCGGCAAGAGCTGGTTTGTCTGCTTGGTTGTGCCATCTGTGTGTGTGAATGGGCCGTCTCCTTGAGTGCCTCCTGTGTGTGTTTCACTCTCACTCAATGAAGTCCATAGTGGGAACATGACATCACATTTCTTGTAAAAGGGAGTCATCATGCTGTGTCTGTGATGACTTAGCAGCAATTTAAATATTATACAGATATTATATTAGTTTTTGATAATCCCGAAATGATTTATCAGAGTATAATGTAAAAATTATCAAGAAATTTGACCAACATATGTACAGAGTAGGACTTGTCGTGCCTACAAAACAAACCTGTTGTTGCTCTCTAGTGGACAGAAACATTGCAAGAAAACATTTTCTGAAAGGACTTATACATATTCAACATTTTTTGTTTTGCCACGTCTTTTCTTGTATATAGGCCAGTGCACTTTTTATATAAGTAAACATTTATTTACTGGGGAAGTTCAAGGAAGTATAAACTCTCCTTAACAGCAAACCTGGTCATGGTAGCGTACCAATGCAAAGTTATTACAAGACTTTTAGAATAAAACTAAGGTAACATTAAAAAAATAACAACTTAAACCTACACCTGTTATGGGCATGTTTAAAAATCTATTGTTACCCAATATATTCAATACATATGTCAATCTAAATTATTAATACACAGCTGTAATGAGTAACAGGTGGTAAATCAAAGCAAGTCATGGTGGATCTCTACCTTGATTTTGCACTCAAGGAAGAAGTAATTTCAGCAACACAAAAACACAGGTATGAATACATCAATACATGGGATCTTGCCTCCTAAGAAAACAAATCCAAAACTTGTGTTGAATATTCTAAAGTAATTTCTACAGTGGTGGCCTCCTCATGGGTTTGTCCTCAGAATCAATTGAGAAAGACTCGAACAAAGTATCAGTTACACAGAGGCAGTAAGAAAGATGATGTACCACCTTCACCTCTGCAGCTCTTGCTAAGTTTACAGTGTGATAAAGATGTACTGAGAGCATCATATGATGACTTAAGAGTTTTTTTTATGTCACAACAGGAACTGTTATTGAAATGCAACACTGGCAGGGGAAAATTACAGATTTAAGGGAATGTGAAATTATGTAATCTCCATTTCTCTCTCTCCTTTGAAAGTTGATTTCATCGGTGGCTTTGATTCGTATGGATATCAGCCTCCTCAGAAGTCCTCCCATCTGCAACTGCAGCCTCTTTACACGTGAGTTACCAGTGTAGCACTCTGACATGTTTCTCCACTTTGTACCTCTCTTATTGATCTTATTATTTGTCCATCAAGAGCCACTCCAGCTTTTCAAAAAGCTGTTGTCCTCACAGATATAAACCAGTGTAACAGATGTTGAGATATTCACACTTTAAGTTGCCTGAATGGGTTAGGAGGATCCTACATTTCCCAACATAACTGTATCTTAAATAATGCTGAATTCTATTTGAAGTTAATGTTTTGCCTCAAACTCATTAACATTACATTTAAAGATAGCTTGTATTTGCTTCATATGCAGTTTAACATGTGGTTGCATTTTAATTATCATGGCAACATGAACATGTGTGATAACAAAAAGTAAACAAAAGCCTAAAATGCAGCTCTAAAAACTTTGTTTGTACATTCGCCATTATTCACTCTGGGCATACAAACATTTGTAAATCAAACAAAGCCCTGAGCTTGCTTTTAGCTACCCTAAGTGAATTTGGTGTCATGTTGGTGGTGATTGCCGGTTAAGCTAGCATGATAGCTAAGGATGGAGGGGAGAGGAAAAAAGTGTGACTGGCAATGTCATGTCGGAATAGAAAACAGCATTTCTGCTGTTTTGCTTTTTTTTAATTTAGGATTTGTTAAAAATACATAACAAATAATCCAGACAACATAAGACAGATAAGGTCATCCTGAGTGAGAAAATGTTGGACATGATGTACCATAAAGTCAATATATAAGGAGAATAAAAAATAAATCGATACATAAATTCAATAAAAAATAATAAGAATAAGAATGAAAAATAGTGGGGTGGTGGGCTGGGTTACTTAACAGTATAAATGAGAAGTTCCTAAGTGTCCAATAATTTATTTTAATCCTTATGGTCCTGTTAGTCCAAGAGTGTCCACAGGAGAAAGAAACAAGGCTGTTTTTGGGAGAGGTACTTTTTTAAGCCTGAAGAACAACCAAAAAAACAACAAAACTGCAATTCAAAACTCTAATGCAAATTTCTCTTAGAAGTTTTCGTTATTTGCACATCATACTGTGAGCACAATTTTAAACAGTGATGTAGTGTATCACAGATTCCTCTCATATTGTGCAGGCCAAATGGTAACAAACTGTCTGTTATCACTCTTAATTGTGTGCTTATTACTGTGTTATACCTTGTTACTAACTAGTATCCCTGATATGCTAGAGCAAACGTCACATCTCCTGCCAGGTTGAACTGTAGTTTTCTGAGTTGTTGTACAGATGCAGTTAATAGCACTTCATGTTAAATGCTTTTCACTTTTTTGTCCAGACTTTAAATCTAAATAATGACCCTCTTTATCATAAATACTCCATGCTTTAGAGCCCATTACCATGGGATGTAATATATGACTCTTGGTGAAAACTTAAAAAAATAATTCTAATGACATCATATTTTAATATTCTAAAGACATTTTTTTGGTCAAAATTGGAGAGCTCCGTTCAGAAGATAAAGTTGTAACCAGGAATCCCTTTTATAAGTATCTGATTGTGTGATCTCCTCCTTTCTGTACCCCAGGGCTGGATAACTGCTGGTAGCGCCCCCTTCAGGCCAAACCCTGACGGTGTCACTGTGGATGGAAAGCGGCAGCGGTTGCCTTGGTTACACTCACTCTGTGTTTCACAGTTTAGGACTTAACCCCACCCAGAGGGAGCAACTCCTGTGCGTGTGTGTGTGTGCTTGTGTCTGAGAAAGAGAATTACAGCCCTGATTAGAATGTACGGAGCTCAGGGAAGAACCAGCATGCCAGGTGGTGTGAGGAGATGGAGGAGGAGGAGGAGGAGGAGGAGGAGGAGGAGGAGGAGGGAGAAGAGGGGGGAGGAGCTGGGGACACCTCTGTCAAATCACCAAGGACACACTTCACTAAACTGCCAGCTCTCAACACTCCCACAAGTGTGCGTGTGTGTAATGTGTGTGTGTAACTCAACAAGACTTAGCTGGTGCTTTGTGGTAGCACCCTGGACTTTTACCACTCAATATCCCTATGTTCTGTTTTTTTTTTCTATTTTATTTTTAATTTGAGTGCTTGTGTGTGTGTGTGTGTGTGTGTGTGAGTGTGTGTGTGTGTGTGTGTGAGTGAGTGAGTGAGTGAATGCGAGTGTGGGGCTGGGGCTGGGGATAAGGGTGGGGGTCACGTTATAAAAAGAGGCACGGCTCGTACCTGTTGTTGTTTTAGAGTGTGGTGATGTCAAACTAGAGCAGTTTTACGGTTTCTTTTCCCAAAGCCATCTATGCATCCTTACATACTGTTAAATTTCACCGTTGTCATTAAAGCTTGTCAAATTAAAGCCCTGGTCTGATGAGAAAACAAAGCAGAGCTGGTAGAGTTAAAAGAATGGACTCTTTAAAGGATCGGGCTGACAATATTATGTACTTTTTAAGCTTGAGCAACAACAATGACGTGTTCTTCTCTCTGTCAGTACTTTTTAAAATTGTTTGTGTCTCTCTGTCCCCAGTTTGTTTCATCCTAGAGCTGTAAATCTTGGCACAGAAATATACCTCTGTTTCAAAAAGGTTAAAAAATACCCTGAAATATCTGGGGACTGTAGCATTTTGCAAATGTCACTCAAACAGTGGTTTAAACTTTGCTCATTGGGGACTAATTTTAGCTGCATATGTGAACAGAAAGTATTTACAGCAGCAAGATGGTGTATGTTATAATAAGGACATGATAATGGGGGAACATGTCACCAAATAAAGTTTTGGAAGCGATTGTATATCAAAGAAGAATATATATTTACACTGCTTGTTGGATTTTTACATTGATGGTTCAGGTGTGACAAAAGGAAAAATATAAAATATAACCAGCCTTATCCTTTAAAGTTCAGGTCTACAACAAAAATCAACACAAATGTCCACATACTGGATGTTTTGTTTTTCAGGTAATAAAATGAGCAGCCTCTACATGTATTTCTGTTGATAAGGGATGCAGATGGCTTTGGGATCAGGCATTTGTCTCTTTTGGTGGGGGGAGCAGGGGGATACTGTGCATGTAAATAACCAGCCAATGATTGTTTTGTTGGTTCCATTTAGAAAAAGGGGGGAGGGTTGCATTAGGGGATTGGGTTGGGCTGGGGGGAGACAGACACATCAAAGTTTTTCTTCATATCTGTTTCTCTTGTTCCCTCTTCCTACGGTTTGCAGTTACTCTCCCCTTAAGCTACATTCACCTGATCCAGCGAGGGAGCAGGGTCATAAAAGAGACCCCACAGGGAAATATATTATGAACATATGCATTAACACGCTCTCAGTAGTTTTGTCGATGCTCCTGGAAGCAGGCAGAGGGAAGGAGGGAGACAGGTCTGAGGTGAAGACCCCGTAATTAGTGTAAGTTGCAGTTTGAAATAATAAAAATACACTTTCTACATGAAACAGGACTTTTTTTGTGATCTGCAAGCACACAAAAACCCTGGAATGGGAACGACTCAGAGTTTAATAAAAATTAGAGCTTTCATTCCTGTCATTTATTAAATTATAGTAATATCAAAATTATACTGCAGAGTTAAATTTTTACCAGATCAGTTTGGGAGATTATACAAATGATAATGCCTGCTGAGTTTATATTGCATAAGGAGGATTTTATTTGTCAGAATAATATGATGGATTTCATGAAAATATAGCATAGTGTTACAAAAATACATAAAGAACAAAGCTTATGTGTTAATATTTATTACATTATGCTTTCAGTGTAAGAGAGTGATCTCATTGTGACCAACTTACTCAATGTAATTTAAACTATGATGCTGATATTCTACAATGTAGTTATTGATTGCTTAATCAAGACTTTCCACAAAGAAAAAAATAGTACTTCTACATTCATAAAGTTTGCTTTTTTAATGAAAGAGTAGTTTTTAATACCATGGAAAAGTTTAATTTGTGGAGTTTTTAAATGATTTTTTCAATACTGTAGGTTACACAACTAAGTTATAGGCTTTTTTTCTTAGCCAAAAGAAAGAAAAACATTTAACACGACACATTGCACCAAGTACCATAAAAATGTGCAATGCAGGAAAAAGATAAATTATAAAGAACAACAATAGTAGCCAAGTTAATGATATGATTTGCGTTCAATGTGCCAAAAAAAAATATGTATGTAATTAGCAGGCTACTTCGATACAGATGTGATCCATGACTGAAGCGCACAAGTTTTTGAACAGCCTATTCTGAATAAAATCCATTTGATCCCCATTGATTTCATTGGGGGTCGCTGTAATGTAGTTGCATTACGTCATGCACACACCGGTCTGGGACAGTAGCGCTCCTGTCTGCAGTCTCAGGGTCTCTTGTGATCCATTTACATCAAGCCGAGGGGGTATTTCTATTACTTTGGCCACATGCGTCCTCTTTGCTCCGTTACATACCAGAGGTGTGACGGATTAATGAGCACCCTGCTGACGAGGAGACCCAGGTACATTGTTTACAGTTACCCAAGATTGAAACGCATAATATTACCATATTACTGCACATTACAAAATATTCTAGTATTTATGATGCAAGTACCACATATGTTCTGATGCAGGACAAACACAAATATTGTGATATTTTTATTAAAGGTTTTCACAATTAGTTTTTGTTTGCAGTTCATAGGCTGTCATTATAATTACCCGAACCCCCTCCATCCACCACATCACTCCTGTCCTCCAACAGCTCCACTGGCTCCCTGTTCAGTTCCTTATTAAATTCAAAGTCCTCCTGTTAACACTGAAGACCATCCACAACCTCGACCCCCCATCTGTCCGACCTCCCCCATGTTCCCACTCCCTCCCGCTCCCTCAGATCCTCTTCCTCCATACACCTGTCTGTCCCCTCCGCCCGTCTCCCCACCAATTCGTTACCACCTCAACTCGGAAACATCGATTATTTCCCCCATTTCAAATCACAACTCAAATCACATCTGTTTAAAACTGCCTACTCCGTCTGACGCCAATTGCTCTGTCACTTTTTATTGTTTTTATTTTCTTTCCACTTTGACAGACTATATTGTTTTTATTCATTTTTATTTCTATTTTTGTTTCCTTTAATGTGTAACTCGTGTATGTATATATATCTGTACGGTGTACGAGAAAGGCGCCTTTAAATAAAATGTATTATTATATTATTATAAGGGACATGCTCACAGACAGTTGTACAGTTTTGTTGAAAAATGCTTTTTGTACACTAGAAATAAATAAAATGTATGAAATCAAAATAAAAGCACAATACATGTACCCCTCAACACAAACAGAGCAGACACATAACAAAGAGGTCTAATATGACCCTCCCTCCCCTCTCGGTTGGCGCAATGAACCGCACGCTCTCTCTCATCCCTTCCCGTCATGCAGCGCTCTTGCCTGCTCCTCCGTCGAGCCGCCATGTTGTCGGAGTGAAAGCCTGGGGTGTCAGAGAGAAACTGGGGCCGAAATCCGCGACCATCCACCCTCTCCGCCGGTGAGTATCACCTCCTACCCGGCCGCGACACTTTAGGGTGCTGTTTATTCACGCAGCAGGACAGGTATTGTCGCTCCAGCGGCCCCGAGAGGGGAGAAAGAGGTCTATTTCGTGAGGCTGAACCTCCCTTTCTGCTGCTTGCCTCCTTCCTCTCGTTGTGTTTCGGTCTTCCGCTCCAGACAGCTCTCGGGCCTTTGTTAGCATCCGCGTCACGGGGACCTGCGGGTCTGCAAGGTCGGCAGACCGGTAGAGACCCCTCAGGTGTGTATTAATAACACGAATTTGTGTTTGGGGGGGTGCTGTCGGTGTTTAAAACATTGCTTGGAGCCCGTGTTTGGCCACCGGGCTAAGCTTGTGTCTGGAGGCCGTGTTATTGTTGGTAGACATGGGCAGTGAACCCTCCATAACACATCCGAGACAAGTGTGAGCCAATGCGGGTGCATATAAATGAACCCCCCGGTACCCATGAAGACCTCTTTTCATGGAGCTTGTCCCTTTGGTTTTGATGTGTCATGTCTGTTCGGAAGGAGGTGTTTGGTCTGGGTTGAGACTCCTAACGTTATCTCATGCTAGCTGCAGGTTGCTTGTATCGTCACACCCCTGTCTGTGCCCGGTATGCGGTGGATTGATCCCCGGTATTGAATAATGATTAACCCAGTTAGATTAGGGAACACAGCTCCTGTTTCCGTGTGCTGAGTTAAAATTGTAGCAGAACAGGTCGTGTGCAGCTCTCTTTTTTAGGATCGGCCATGGTGTTGTGGATTTCCGGGTGTTTCTGCACCTGATTTGGAGCTGTGGCACAGGAATGAAGAACTAACATTTCTTGTTGCTGAATGAAGAGTGTAGCAGGGAAACAAACACACGAGTACACATGTGAATGATCACTTGGCAGGAGGGTTTGTTTTTCTCTTTTGGGACTGTTCAGCCGGTCAGCTTGTGGTTTTCTGTCTGTATGGAGGTGGAGTGCTGCACAGTAGTTTCAGCAGCACGCTTTTGATGATGTTAAACATGTTGACAGACTCTGACAAAGTTAATTACTATATTTGGTTCAGTGTAAAATGAAATGCTTGCCATTTTAAGAACAACAATGTGACACTAGTCATTTTATCATATTAGAGTTGTTGCATAAAGATAGGTTGTAACATATAATATATATGCCTGTGAATCCTGTAAAGGGTATTTTGCCCAATACTGACTACGACCACCAAAGAGATAGTCTGCGCCTTTTCTGCATATTATTAACACCATTGCGCAAGAGGACAATCTGCACACCACTCTTCAAACAGTATTAAATGACAGGGGCCCTCCAACCTCACAGCATGGCCACTTTGTCTCCATCTTGTCAGTATCCACCCTTCTCAAAACTTTCTAACCTGTTTTGAATTGCTTCCATTAAAACAGCACGTTTATATGTTTAACTTTTAGGTCCTTAAAGGAAGGTGTGGGTCTAAATTGGTTGCCATTTAGCCAATAATTTAGTGTCTTTTGATCTACACTGTGCAATGGTGTAATCTTAAATCTACTCCCACTGATATCAATGAGAGGGAAACAATATCAGCGAAATATTGCAGTCCAATGTAATCACTCAATAGAAACTGTTGCATCCCAAGGGAAGTTTCATCCAGGGCGTAAAATTAATGAGCGCCAATGGCGGGTAAAAAACTAGTTTGGCATGTAAAACAAAAACACACACCCGCCAGTGGCCGATAGAATATTTTTGTATTACATGTAAGGTTTTGTTTTCATACTCTCGCCCATTTCTGCCGACTGTCAGGCTATTTTGACCCTCGCGGCGTGCTGTACTTGTATTGGGATTTGGTATGTAGGGAACGGCGTGACGTCAGCTACTGGAGTTCTATTCATTCCCTTTGCTTGAAGAAGCACGGCGGGAAGAGCGTTTCGAGGAATATGTGGCGACACATTCCCAGCGTGAAGCCACCACAAATGAAAAGGATAAACAAAGAGGCAGGAGACGATCGAGAAGAGGAACAGACAGCTAAACGGAGTAATGTCATGCCGATACCGATACTAGCCGATCCGTCGAAACATTACCGCTGCACATGTCGCAAGTTTCCGGTGAAGTTGTTAGCAAAAGAAGTGCGACATGCACCTAAGCTGCAAAGCCCCGCAGTTATCTTCCATCATGCTCCGCCTGGCAAAAATGCACAGACTGGCCGGTGCTGATGACGTAGGAGACGCACATGGCTGTTGTAAACACAGAAACGCATAGAACTAAGATGAATAGATCTGCCGTATGGATCGGCACTAGTGGTGCAACGGATCATCGTTGATCCGTGATCCGTACGGATGCCTCTCCACGGATCGGCACGGACGTGGTCCGCGGATCGGTTGATGAAAAAAGTTGCGCGTGTTCACGTGATGACCGCATGTTCAATCCACACTCACTCGTCAAGCACAGCAGTAGTCATGGCAAGTGAAGGAGCAGAGGAACTTGAAAACCCTCCTGCAACTTTTAAGTCACATGTATGGGAGCATTTTGGTTTCCCTGTGAAATACAGTGAATGCTGAATGTGATTGAGCCACGTTATGAAATTCCGTCGCGCACCCTCTAGACCAGAGGCCGTCAATACGCGTCCCGCGGACCGCATCCGGCCGCCTGTTCATGGCCCCCGAACTGTTATTCCTTTACTGTGTTCTGGTCGTGTTTACCGGGACTTGTCTCCATGTCAACGATACGCAGACAGGCTGTTACTGGGTCACTTAGAGTCCACTGCTGCGAATGCAATTTTTAACTTTCACTTTCATTTACAGAGCAGTTCACATATTGGCACTTTGCCAGCTGTAGGACTCTAGAATGCACGAAAACGGTGTGTTCAGTTTGCATTTTTTTTTGTTTGGCTAGTGAAAAACCATTTTGGCTGGTTCATTTTTGGAGGTCACTAGCCAAAAAAAGGTAAAAAGTTAATTTTACACCCTGGTTTTATCCCAACACCTCTCTACGAAAGTCTCATCCAAACTATTATCACTGGCTTCATTATATGATTTATTGCAGGACTGTTCTATCAGACCCCATTTGTTTTAGTTGGGTTCACTTTAGACACATGAAGCTGACTGAGTATGTAGTACTGTGGTGACATATCAGATGTAGCAGTGCAAACTTCTACTTATACCATTAGCATAGATGTGCTGCAGTGTCCCATTGAAAGCCAGCCTTGCCCAGGTTTTTATTCTAGAATCATTTCAGCGCATTGAACCAGGTGTAGGCAACTACACTGTAAATATACAGATCAGTGTCTCAGTGCAGTGTTATTCCAGTGAGGCAAATTTCAATGTCAGACCCATGTCATTGTACTCCAGACACATGCAGCAGCTAAGTAAAGCTTTGGGTATATCATGCTGACTCCAGTTAAAAGTTGACAGTAAAATTGAACTAGTTTATATTCAATACAATTGATCAAACACCTTCTGTTCAGTACAAAATAAGCAGCCCCAAAGGCAGGTGATTTTTTTTTTTCACCAAACGTATGACGTACAGTATGAGTCATATTCGTGCCGTCCCTTATGTGGCTGTAATCTACAAACTTTAAAATGAACTTTGGGCTCTTTAGGAGGATTACACTAATTGGGTTTATTCATTTGAAACAGGCCTGGACATTACATTTTTTAGTGTATTTTGCCAAAGAGACCATTTCTTCCCAGAGAAGTGCACTAAATAACTCTATTTAGGTTTTGCAGTAATAAAAGTACAGATTTGCATAAAACAGACTGAGAGATGTTTCGCTTTCCAGTTTTTTTTTATTGTGTTAACTCAACCTTTATCGTGTATATATATATATATATATATTTGTATGAATGCATTAGCTTTACTGCATGTGCCTAGTTAACAGATAACTGGATTGTACTTTGACATAAAAACCAGTTTAACCTACAACATTTGTTTAAGCATATTTTGCTCGTCTGGTTCTACCTGAAGTCATCAATAGTGAGCAGACAACACAGATAGGGCGCTATTAAGTCCCGCCCACACTGGGGAGAAAGGAAGTAGCACGCCATTCATTTTCCTGTTACTTGGAGGTGCTTTCTTTGTTATGAAATGACATGAAAACACCTTCCTGTTGTGATGGGGATGCACAGCCATCTGGATGAAGTTTTTGTAAGCATCCAAATGGAAAAACAGTATTTAAGGTGACAAAAGTGGTTGCAGGCGATATCACATGAGACATCATCAGGTGAATGGGAAAACTATGGGATAGACACTGGGTCATTTAGCAGACAAACTGTAGGGGTTGAAGCTTGGTGATTCTATTACATCGGCCCCACAAAGTGATTTGATCAAACACTGGTGAGCATCTAAGGGATCTTCTGACCTTTCAGTGGGAGCTTTCCCCCGGGAAAAGATAAGGACAGATCAGTAGATAAGAAAAAGTAAGAGAGAAAATATTAAGTGTGTTAATATACCTCTTCTTCTCTGGTAGAAAGAGGTCACAGAAATCATCCATAGTAATGCTGAAGGCCAGTGTTTTGAGAGAACTATATGCATTTTTTGGCGACCTGATGGACAGGGTTTTCATAGTTTGAAGTTTAGGCAGTTATGGGCTTTATTTACGCCATATTACACAGTGATCACCATTTTTATTAATGACGTGATGTATTGAGCGATTCATTGAACGACAGCTCTGTCTCTGAACTTTGATTGTACCCATGTGGGAGAGGAAAATGATTTAAGGGCCCGTTTGTTTGAATTTGCTGTCATCAGAGTCTTCGCTCATGGGGTGTAGGACATGATTCATACTTTGTCATGGTTAAACTGCTGTCAACAACAAGTCTTCAAAGTTGTTAGTGCGTGTGTTATTGCAAAACATTGTTACAAAGTCTTATAGTTTGACCTGCTGCGCCACTCTAACTGGATTTAAAGGTTACAACAGAAGTTTGCATGCTGAACACTACACTCACATAGCTGTTCAGTAGGTGAACTTATGCAAAACTCATTCAGCCTGCTGTAAATTATACAAATGTATGATACTCTGTTCTTGTTTGAACCATCAAATGTTTATTTTATTTAATGGTATTCTTTTAGGATGCACTTTGTTTATCTTTGTTAGGCTGCAAGTGTTTCAAGTTTATTTAAAAAATCTCACCTCCACACATGTGCTTTGAAACTACTGCCTTAAAGCTGCTTTTAGAATAAGGAATCAAAGAAGAATAAAACATGATAAATAATTCTTTCAGGTAGAGTTAAGTTACTCAGAGTTGATCAAACACTTTGTGTATTGATTGTTTCATGTGTGACACTTGTGTTTGTTTGTTTGTCTGTTTAGGCTGTGGTGGAATGAGCAGTGTGTGTGTGTTGAAGAGGAAAGCAGTGCTCTGGCAGGATTCATTCAGCCCCCACCATAGAACTACATCTCCCAGCATGCCTGTGGTGCTGAGCAGCGGAGGACATGCCCCTCCAACTGGGCAGACCCCTCAGGCCACACCCCCCAGCCAGCAGGTAAAAACCTTTCTACCTTTACACACTGCAACATCACAAACAAACATATATCTCTAAGAAACATCCAACTGTCTGTATGTGACTGTTCTGTCTGTGGCTGCAACTCTTCAATGCCTCAGTTGTGATGACATGCCTCTGTAGTCTCCTTTACTGTCTCATGAACCTTACATTTCTTAGTTTGCATCACAAACTTTAAACCACAGTATCTAATGCTGCTCTCAGCATGGTGCTGCCATGCTCCTCATGATTATCTCTTAGTAAAAGAAATATGTGAGTGCATTACAACTTTACACAATAGTTTTCATTTCTCATTTTACAGATTCTTGAAACTAATTCTTCCATTTATGTGCTCTTCCAGCTAACCGTAAGCAGCTTTACATGTAATTCAGGGATCGAAATGAAAATTCTTGGCCGAAACCGAAAAATGAAAATGAGGAAACCAAGGACGAAAACCAAACAAGAAAGAAATGATTATGCCAATTATTAGTAGGGAGACCGGGGACAGTTGTAACACTTGCACCTGCTCCAATCAGGAACAAGTTAGGGATCACCTGATTCACTCTGCACATGCTCAGTTTAGTTGCAGCTAGTTTGTATAGCAGTTTGAACATACTTGGTTAAAAGAGCTCAAAGTTATAGACAGAAATGTCAAAAATGTTACAACTATCCCCGGTCTTCCCTACCATTGCATTTATGGCTCTGACTGTGTACTAACCTCACTAAAACCAAGGATCTCATTGAACATATCAGACAACGAGGGTGCATGCACCTCATCTGGTTCAGAGGGACAAGTCTATTTTTTGCGCTCTGTTCTCCTTCCTGCGCTGTGCGCTTCTCCGTCTTTAAGCGGGTTCTCCACATCTATCGCGGCCTGCATCATTTCTCTCGTGCTCACTGCTTTATTCCCACATCCACTTAATGATCTTTATAACGCAGATCAAGTACAGTTGGGATGAAGTGCAGATGATCTGAATAGATCTCAGGGAAACGTGTGCTAACAGACTCTAAGAGTGTACTTTTCATTGTTTTCACTCCGTGGTCCGTCTCAACCTCTTTGCTTAGAAGACGCTTTAGTGCTGCAATTAAAGGAATAATGGATGTAGACATGTTGGCCCTTATCCAGACAAGCGTGTACTGGCTGCGTTTTTTTGCTTGCGTCATCACAACATTCTGTTTCGGCTGTGTTTGGGTGATAAAAGTATTTTGGCCGAAAACCGAAAATGCACTTTTCGGCCATTTTCGGCTGAAAATATTCGGTGGTTGAATTTTCGGTGCATCCCTAATGTAATTCTCTGAATAGCAAAAAATAAATAATGACTGCCTGCAAATCTGTCAGGTTGTTAGTTGTTGTCTGTTAGCTAAACCATGCTAAATATGTTATCACAGCTCATGCAGTTTGATATCTCGATAAAATGATCATAGGGGAGAGCCTCCTGTATCCTTTTAATGCTCAGTTTGGCAGCTTAATTTCCACAACTACACTTAAATCAATCAATCTTTATTTGTATAGCGCCAAATCACAACAAACATTATCTCAAGACGCTTTTACAAACATAGGAGGTCTAGACAACTCTATGTCAAATTATGAACAGAGACCCAACTTCAAGACAGGGTAAGACTCAGTCTGACCCCACCTTAACCCATCATGAGCATTTAAACAATATTGGACAAACCCTTTTCAACACAACCTATTAAGGGTGGCATTGTTAGGCCATCCTTCTACTTTGTTGTTTTCTTTAAAATGTAAGAAGATAGAATGAGAGGAGATATTTTCTGCTGAGCCAGCGGAGACAGTGACGAAGCCGAATTGTCTCTGTGTAGATGAAGAGCCAGCAAGATGGGATGGCAGTTTGTGTGACACTTTGAGGTCAAAAATTCAACCTGTTCTGATCCCTTAGCGCCAGCATGCTGTGTAAAATCCAACAAGTGCGGGCTATGAAAACGCTGTTTGGTTCTGAAGGAAAAACCAAGTTGGTTTGACGATAGAGCTTCTGTACAGCCATGAATCAGAATCTCTTTCTAAAAAGGTCTAATGTTGGCACACATGTTCTCTCGTGTGGCGCCCTGCACGCAGCTCTACTACTGTAATAGATACAGTCATTGTCCCACAAAACGTCACATCCAATGCCAAAGAGCTGTTGTGTACCCTTCTGCACTAGAAATAAAATTAAAAATCTGAATCTAAAGTTTAATTTACCTGACTGAAGCGCTGAGCCAAGAAGAAGAACCCTGTGGCTGAAGGCCATCAGGCGGGAGGAAGAGCGTGGTCGCCTGAGTGATCCAAAATTGAAATGTTTTTGTCTGTAATCTTCACTTCAATAACTTCGATGTTACGTTTACCTTATTCAAACAGAGCAATATTATTACACAGGCACCATGATTGTTGAATTAATAAAGGGCAGGTAAACTATATATGGCTTTTTTTTGAGGCTGCTTTGTTTGTAAAGCCCTTTCTTATATAGCACATCATCATTAATAATAAGCGTGTAGGATTCGCTAAAACATACTTGTATATTTAGTATTAATACAATTGTTTAAAATGTAATTCATCATGTCTTTTACCAGGTGATGCAACCAGGTAGCAAAAGATATCTATGTTATGACACTTTATGTTTTCCTCCACATGGATGCCCCGCCCCCAAGTATGATGCAAAGACGACAGTATCTGTATCGCAGCTTCTTCTTATCCCAGCAAAAAGTGATGGTCATTCTGTGTAGGACAGCTGTTAGCATCTCACAGTTGATGTTGTCTTATATCGCATAGAAAGTGTTGTTTCCTTTGCTACTTCAATGAAAATAATTTAATCTGAAACTTTGATGCAGCCTTTAGCTCTTGATAACAAACTACAGTGCACTGTGTGCTTCCAATCAAAGCTGAGATCTGATCATCTCTGCAGTGTTTTTCAAACCTCCCTTCCTGGTAACATGGTTGGCATTTCTCATGACTGGTCTTGGGGTGAGGGGGGGTCGGAACAAAGGATAAGTAACCATTCAGTCAAGTGTGATTGGTCATCCTGGTAACCCTCTGCTCCACCTTCTTTGTGGAAAACAGGGCCAGGCTGTTTCCAGTACATGACGATAGTCATGATGATAGTTTCTTGTGGGGAATTTTGTGTTTTTTCTTAAAATGAGTAAGACAGGAACTTCAGGAAGCCAGTGTAAGCTTTGCCTTTGCAAAACAAAATTCAGTTGCCTTTTGCGCATGTTTGAGTTTTTGAAGGATGCAGACCAAAATGTTTCAGACTTCTGCTGTTTTTAATCATCACCATGACTTTTTTAAAATGCATGATAACTTTAACCCTCAGGTCTGGAGAAAAAAAGCTGGGCTAAACCATCTTTAATGATTTGATTCAGATCTTTATTTATATTTTTATTTCTGTATTTGTTTGAAAGGTTGAAAATTATGGATTTTTTTATAACAGATACAGAATAACCTGTTTCTTTGCTTAGTCACCTCTGATTTTTTTCCTGTACATCAAGTGTGCATTTGGCTGTTGCAGTGCAGCTAGTACAGTATAGCTATTTGTATTTTTCACACGTCTCTGAGTGGAAGAATGCTCATTGCTCAATTCATGTGTTTTTAATGTTATTTCTTCTTGAGGAACCCTGACACGACCTGCACATCTCATCTAGTTTCTCAGACATATTATGGTTGTTACTGTTGCCAGTCATTTTGAGATTATAATCAAGTGTGTGTTTGTCTCAGGGTGTGGCTGGTGCTGGACGTTCCCAGGATGATGCCATGGTGGATTATTTCTTCCAGCGGCAGCATGGAGAACAACCCGGCAAACACCGCTGGCCCACCGGAGACAACATCCATGACAGCCAGGTGTGTGTGTGAGAGAGTGTTTGTTCACTGTGTGTGCATATGTGTTGCACAAGTAGTGGCATATCATTGCAGAGCTTCTTGTATTATGTCACGCACTATTGTGTGCTGGTGCAAAGTTCACTGGAGCATTTCTACACAGAAAACTATTCTTAACATTTATTCTTATGTAACTGCAAACTCATGCCTTTACCATTTTGAAAAGAAAATCTGTCTGCCAAAAATAGTTTCAGCCAACTTGAAAAAGAAGCATGGTAAATGGAAACATACATTTCACAGTTTCAAAACACGAGTACCGGAGGCACTAACATGGTAAAGAACATACAGAAATCTCACATCTTCATCTCATCATCTGAATCTGATTTGAACACTTTAGTCTTCAGAAATGTTATTTTAGAAGTCGCCTTATGTAACACTTCAGTAAATCTGTAATGATAAAATGACTAGTTAACGCAGGTAATTAGGGCTGAGTTTATGTTTGTACATTGGCTGAGGTTGAGACGTATAGCTTGTCATTATTTTCATGTCTGACTGGTCTCTCTGTGTCTGCAGGTGCGGTCCATGGATGAGCTGAACCATGACTTTCAGGCCCTGGCTCTGGAAGGACGTGCCATGGGAGAGGTGAGACGAAGGGGGCTGTTGGTTGGGGTCATGTGTCGTCTGAACAAAGGGACTAGTTTAACCCCTTTAGTTTAGATAAATCAGCTAATAACAGGCCCTTTAGGCTCAGTTCTTTGGTACATTGTTGATATTTAGAGCATGGAGTACTTTCATCAGGTCATAAGAGCTTCTGTTTTACCTGTCACAACCTGATATGAAAACAACTGCTTTGTATTTTGTGTCTCGGGCACCTGGCTGAACAGACACATGACGGATTGCTCACGGAGTCAAACTTGAATAACAGGAAATCCAGGGAAAAGAGCTGGATCAGATGCTCAGTGGAAGGCCTTTAAGCCAGAAGCATTGTGGACTTGTGTTGTCTTTGTTTTCGCTGAGTGAAAAGCTCTTAAAAAGAGACTGAGTGGAGATGCTTTGGACTGACTCCGGCTATTTATTAAACACAGTTCAGTCTTTCTGTTAATGTTTGGCCTGTTCCTAGTTTTACTTAGCTGAACAGAGTGCTGATGCAGGTTCTTTTACATCATAGTGGTTGAATATTGTAAATATGCTGTGGACTATAGCACATCTCTATTGACATTTATTAGCATGTTTCGAAAGAAAAACGGATGTCTTCCTTATTTACATCTAAAAGTTGCAGATCAGTAAGAACCATTTCCAGATTTTAAGTCCTTTGTAACCAGAAGTTGTTAATTCCTGTAACAGTGTTGCTATTGCGAACATGAGCTGAAGCCTGTGCTACAAAGGTTTCTGCATATCCAGGGTATCTTTGGTTATCTGGCTTTACTAACCCTAACATTTGAGATCGTGCTCGGCACATAAAGCTGGTTGTCATCTTGATGAGTCAACCTGGAGTTTCTGTCAGCTCGTTCATATAATAGGGCAGAATTAGCAGGATCTGACCAATCACAGACGAGAACAAGTCTGCAGATCATGTTTTAAGAAAAACAAACTATGTTATGAAATGCTGTGTGACATATTTTAGGTTAAACAGACACTCAATAACTTGAAAATGCAGGAAAAATCAAATTCACTGAGTGTTAGTACACACATTAAGAGTTATTTCTTTCCCATAGCGCAAGGTAGATCGGTTGTCTCTTGTCTCAACTCTTAAGTTGGTTTAAAGTCTTCATGAGCAGAGTATGCATGTCTCCATGCAGCATGAATAACTTTGAGAAGGCATCATTTGATCTCAGATGATTACCTATTGATCAGTCATGTTGTGTTAAATCATTACTGGTACACAATAAATGTGCAGTTCGACCAAGAGTTCCGGGGTCTTTTAGCCCCCAGAACTACTTTCCCCGGAACTAAAAGGTTCCTGTGCCCCCATTGTTGTCTGCGTTTCGACCGCGGGCTGAAGTCCCAGGGACATTGTGCAAATCAGGCCAGTGACATATGGAGAAAAAAAATATATATTATGAATAATATTTTGAAATCTTATTAAAAACGAAACTAGTAAGTCCCTGGTTCCGGGGTAAAGTTCCTGCGGTGGAAAAACACCTTAACTCAAAAGAAGTCTATACTCAAAAAAATCACAAAGTTACTGTAACTTGGAGAAGTTGAGGTGACGAATCAACAAAGATAACACCTAATCTCCATAGACTTAGATGTATGTATGAAACCCTTAATAAGTGGTATTCTCAGGACACACTCATTCAGGTTTTTCATATGATCCCAGGTCTCTCTTACCAGCACAGTCAGAAGTGAATCAGGTTGATGCAGGGAGGAGAGAGGCAGCACAGAGACTCCCAAATAATAATGATTCATTCTATGTTTACATTTGATGGTAATAGATTTTTAAGAAAAAGCCTGTGTTTTGTAGTCACAGCGGTGGGTCTTGTTGGAATGGCGGGCCACCATGTGCTGTCAATAGAAACACTGGGATATTTACACCCCCGTTACACCTTCTGTAATGTGTAATGCACAGAGACGGAATGGTGGGTCAAATTCCTTCCAACTCTGATCCTCCCTGGAGGTAGAGACAGAGGCAGAATGGGGGGAAGGCTGTGGTGATGTGAAACAGCTGAGCCGGGAGGGCGGAACAGAACTGTGTGTGAATGTCTGAGAGTGTGTCTGTGGAGCTCCTGCTGTGTGTTTACACACTGCCTCTTGCGTTTCTGAACACAGTCATCCAGTGTGAAATCACATGCTGGGACCTCAATATTGTGCCATATCAGGGTGCAGTGTACAAAGGCATAGTGATAGCAGAACTTAACTTTCAGCACTGTAATCAATCAATCAATCAATCAATCAATCAATCAATCAGACTTTATTTGTTACACACTTTTCATACAACATAGTGTAGCACTAAGTGCTGTACATAAACAAACATTGAAAGTAGTAAAATACAATGAAATAGAATAAAATAAGTAATCTATACGGCCTCATCTCTTCCAACCCCCAGCCAACAATACATATACAGAAAACATTATAAAGACTCAATCAAAACAATAGCTAAGATGACAAAACGCTATCATAGGATCTTAATAAGGAAACACCTGTTACCCCATAAAATGTTAAAAAATTTAAACATTTTATGGAGGTACCATAAAATGTTGAAAATTATAAAAGAGGGGCGCCGTTGGCCTAGAAGCTCAAATGGGTGCCCCTTATACAGAGGCTATAGTCCTTGTTGCAGTGGTTGTGGGTTAGACTCCCAGCCTCGACCATTTGTTGCATGTCTTCCTCCACTCCGTTTTCCTTAACTCTTGTCTCTCTTTGCTGCCCGATGAAATAGAGGCAAAAATTACTCAAAAATATAACTTAAAAAGAAAAACTGCAAAAAAGTCAAAAGAAAACATTCATGTGATCACTTTATCTGATTCTCTTGATTCAAATGAAAATGCCATGTAAGCAAAATATAGGTCTGCATTGCACTTTTACGACGGTCCCTGAATGCACCTGCAGTGACAGGTGCGCTAGACAGTCAGCTCACAGCACTCTTTGATGCCAAGGAGTTGATCAAAACCTACTAAATGTGTCTGATGTATCACCAAACTGAATTAAATCAAGCTCTAGATGCAGAGCTTTTTCCCACGGTTGTGTTTTTGTCACTAACGCACACCGGGGGGTAAAAATCCTCAATGAAGAGGAGACAGTTCACACAGCACACCTGTTGCAGGTAGTGACCAAGCTAACACTGAGCTCATCAGATAATAACTAAGCCAGTCACAGGAATGCATAGCTTTAATTTCTAAAGATTAGACGCACAGTGAGGAAAAATATGAACTCTTAATGTCCGACGGTCCTTCTTAAGTTTTCATCTGAGTTTGTATTATCAGAGATGCACTTTAGCTCGTCATAGTCTCGTTTTCGTCTTGAAAAACCGAGTTGTTGATGAACATTTATCATATCATTGTGCTGTGATGTGTGTATGTGAGTGCATGTGTTTGTGTGTCTGTGTGCACATCGGGGCGGAACTCTGCCATGCAATACAGAGAGCAGATGAGCATAATTACATCCCGTCATGTACATAAGAAAAATTACATATTATGTTCTTAATCTGTTTAATAAAAGAACAAATTTAAGACCTGATCTATAAGAGAGGTAACCCTGAATTACTTCTGCTGTGATCTGGGGCTATATAGAAAATAAAATAATCAAACTTCCAAGGGGGGCGGGTGCCGCAGTTGGGGGGGCGAGGCGCCCCCCCATTATAATGGTAGGGGAAACACTGAGTTTGCTTTTAAAAATGTTGATATTCTGCATAAGAGGCTTTAGTGGTTACATTACAGCTGCAGTCCAGACAGCAACAAATGAAAGAGTATGGAACAGACAAAAATAAATATGAAGACAATAAAAAGCAGGTACACTTATCTTTACATCTTACAACAACCTTCATCACATGGTAATGTCAGTGACACTCCATGTAGGCCAATATG
Organism: Notolabrus celidotus; assembly: GCF_009762535.1. NCBI lineage: Eukaryota > Metazoa > Chordata > Actinopteri > Labriformes > Labridae > Notolabrus > Notolabrus celidotus. The sequence continues at coordinate 16,362,176 of NC_048287.1, read as the reverse complement.
TAAGTTCAATACTTGGGAGTCAGGATTGAAATCCAAAACTGATATTTTGGCGTTCTGCTTTTGGGTGTTGTCTGTATTTGAAAGTGAAACGAGACAAGCAGATGAGCCCCTTATAAGATGCTCGAGTTTGTGATTCCAGAATTGTAAAATATTTTTGAAACGTTTGACATTTAAAAGTTGAAATGGGCTGTAATTAAGTGATGCTCTTCAACAGCAGCTTCAATTGTGGCCGTGTTATTTTGTATTTGAGTCATCTGGTTCCAATAGCCTCTCCTTGTTTGTTTGTTTGTTTGTTGGTGAGGAGGAGGGGGCAGTCAGGGGTCAAAGTACTCCATGGTGTGCGTGTGCGTGTGCGTGTGCGTGTGCGTGTGCGTGTGCGTGTGCGTGTGCGTGTGCGTGTGCGTGTGTGTGTGTGTGTGTGTGTGTGTGTGTGTGTGTGTGATTGGAAACTGCAATGCAGCACTGACAGCTCTGCATTTAAAACACAAAAGGCAAAATAAATGCAAAAGACATTCTGAAGGTTGTCAGATTTGAGGACTGCACAGCTTTACAAACTAATAATGTATGACTGTGCTTAATTATTCCCCATTTCTTCTTGTGCTTACAATATGTGTGTAAACATGCCTCCTCTCTGTGTCTTCACAGCAGCTGCTAACTGGAAAGAAGTTCTGGGAGACAGATGACTCTGGGAAGGATGGACCAAAAGGGATCTTTCTGGACCAGTGGAGGGACAGTGCCTGGGGGGCCTCAGGTAGAGACCAGTCAGACTTTACCTTTGTGAGAATGTGTCAGAGAGGAGGTTGTTGAGAATACAGGAACATTTGAAAACCACATGAACAAACCACTGGATCACTCACTACCTGGTGTTCAGAAATGTATATTTAGATTCCTGTCAGACCTGGAAGCTGATGTCAAAGTGAAATCACCAGGATTGTATATTGCTGGTGTATCAACACACTACAGTTATTTCTGTCTGCATGATGACAAAAGAAGCGGTCTGGTGCCTCACTTGTGCGTCAGATTAAAGCTGTAGAGAAAATGATGCATCAGAGCTCAGTGGTAGTATAAAAGTTTTCAGATAGTTTACACCTTAACCTTTGAGTAGGACAGCCTGTTCCTTAGACTTTTGTGTTAAATTTTGCATTGGCTAGATACATGATGATGTATTTAGAGTAGTACATCAATAAAGTAATGCACTGAGGTTGATGCTTGATGATATGAAAGAAAAGATAGTTAACATTTTTTGTACCATCAAATATTGATAATTATCATGATAAATTTAACCTTTATATAATTCATATTTAAAGGTGGATTTTGGCTCCTAAGGGAAGGTTGAATGAACTAGGCTGTGTATTAGCTTGTATCTGGGATCAGAATAAGATTATTGAATCTCTCATTTTCAACAATGCTAATAAAAAGGATGTCTTTTGTGTAACATTTGTTTTATTTATATGTTAGTTTGTGGATTCTTATTTTTCTCAAGTTGAGATCATTTGTACAATTTGATTTCAATTTGAAACAAATTGCGTACTGTGTATCAGTTGAGCAGAGTACTATTTTGAATAGTGTACTCCAGTGTATAAACCAGTTATTCAGTGTTCAGTTGTACTTCTGTCGTGGTGGACATAAAACAAATTTGAGATGCACAGCGAAGGGTTTTCAGTAGGGGATAAATGGAAATCCCTCCAAGTTGGATGATGATCAGTTTTTTTTTATAAACCCAGAAATTATACAGTTGTAATGACACCTAAGGTACAAATGACTGAATGACAGTGAAAACAAAGAAGCTGATATACGAGAACAATTCAGAGATTGTTTTTCTAAAGAGAGATTTAGAAACAGGCATCTGTAGTGTCTCTGGGTCCAGAATGACTTACACACTCCTGTAGAAAAACTTAAGGCTGCATTTATGCCTTTAAGTGTTTGGTTAATCACTGCTTAGTGGCACCATCTGCAACATTATATGTGAAAAACCCACCCAACATTAGAGCCCTGTCTGGTTTTGATGATGAACTGTCAACAATTTATGATTGAATATACAGATATTTTCTGCATGACCATTTCTTTACATAGTTTATCTAGAAAACTGCAATAATCCTCACTCTTTGCTGTTGCTAATGTGTTGGAACCTTTCATTATGTAGCATTCCCCTGTGCACACGTTTTGTTTTTTTTAACACTCCCTTCTCCTCTGTTGTCAGATCACTCGGTCTCCCAGCCAATCATGGTGTCCCGTCGGCCCGGGCAAGGTTTCCATGGCGGAGGTGACGTCGGGGTGGGCTCAGTGATGTCACCACGCTCTGAGAGTGGAGGTCTGGGAGTCAGCATGGTGGAGTACGTCCTCTCCTCCTCGCCAGCTGACAAACTGGACTCCTGCCTTCGAAAAGGACCCTATGTGAGTCTGATCTCTCAATCTGTCCATCAGTGTTGATCTCATGCCTCATGTTTTCACATTTTCTTTTTCTCTTCTCATCTCTGATTTTCTTTTCTGTTCACTTTGCGTCAGCCAACAACTAACGGTCATGTGTTGTTCCTCTTCATCACACAGGGGCAGAGGGATGGAGAGGTGGAGGAAGAGAAGAGGGAGAAACCAAAGGCAGCCTTTGAGGGAGAGAAACTGAAAGAGTTGACAGAAGGTGAAACTGACGTCATCGGTGATGTCATCAACCCCAACGGACTGCCGGTGCAGAATGGCCTTGACGTCGACGTCAAAGAGTTTGGGTACGACTCAGTTTGACAGAGACAGCCTCACAACTTGGTGTTACTTTCTCTGACAAAAGCCTTTGAGATGTGAACTCAACTCCTCCCCCTTTTCAACCACAGTCGTCCCCAGGGCAACATGCCAGCACCCGGTCCTGAGGGTGACCTGCTTGGCGGTCCTGGTGGAGTAGGAGCTGAGGGCCTTACACCCATGGGAGGCGGTGGAGGTCCCAAACCTCCCGAGGACTTCTCTGGCGTGGATCAGGGTGGCGTCACCATGGATCCTATGGAGTCAGTGATGGAGCCACTTCAGTTTGACTACAACCCCCAGATGCAGATGGATTCAGCGCCCACTGTGGGTTTGTTCGATTACACCAACCAGCAGCAGGTAAGAGAGACGGGCACAGAGGAGTGTATTTTTCTTTTTATGTTAACATGCATTTAGGAGCTCAGTTGGTCTAATGTGATTCACCTGTCACTGTCCTGTTCACAGCTGTTTCAGAGAAACAACGCCCTCGCAGTGCAGCAGCTAACAGCAGCCCAACAGCAGCAGTATGCATTGGCAGCGGCACAGCAGTCTCACATTGGTAAGAGAGTGTATTTAATGAGCATGCATTAACGTCAACATCTCAGTTCTTCGGTTTATACTTTTTATTTTGCTCGTGTGTACTGATAGTTGGCAGAAAAATTAAAAAGTTGGTCAATTCCACAAATTTTGATCTCTTTTCTTTTGTTCAAACACTTTCTCTCACCAGTTTTGTAGAGATGGTATTTATACATATGACCACATCACAGCACAATTTTTTTAACAGGAAAGTGCAAACCACATGTTTTTCTGCAGGGCTCTGTAATCTAAACTATTACTGTGAAAGAATAACAGTTTCTGCTAAAACAACAAACCAAAAGTCAGACCTAATCCTTTCCTCAAGTCCAATAATTACATTGTGTTTGCAGCACTTGTGACTCAGAAGCTGCTGTAGTTTCTAGTATTTCATTTCGAGCTAAAGATCACAGAAGTTGTCGGAAGTCCTGTGGTCACAAATTAATGTTGCGTTAATATTTCTCAGAGGCAAGTAATGCTTTACATTATTTATCATTTATAACCATTTATTGTTTAATATGTAGAGTCTTGATTATGTGATCATCAGGTTTTTATGCTTTATTCTGTCAGTTAGTTGGTAAGTAGAACCTTTTGGCCTGGGGTCACACTTTCGCTCTGTGTGTGCTTTCAGGTCTGGCCCCAGCGTTTGTGCCCAATCCTTACATCATCAGTGCCGCTCCACCAGGGACTGACCCCTATGCAGCCGGACTTGCAGCAGCAGCCACACTGGGTGTGTTGAAGTGAACCCTTAGATGTGTCTACAGACATCCATGGTAATCAGTCTCCACGATAAGGAGAGATAGATCGCTGTATTTACTGTATAGTTTGTTTGCCCCTAGGTCCAGCAGTGATGCCACCCCAGTACTACGGTGTGACCCCATGGGGGGTTTACCCTGCCAACCTTTTCCAGCAGCAGGCAGCTGCAGCCAACAACTCGGCCAATCAGCAGGCGGCAAACCAGGGCCAGCAGAACCAACAGCAGGTCAGTCGGCTGCTCGCCAAATAGAAAAACTGGCACACGGATTGCCCTTGGCTGAAGATGTTTCTGTTTGAACGCTGCTTATGTGCCAGTAGAAATATGCATTCAGTCTCACTGCTGCTCTGCTTGGATCTATAAGCAGAACACTCTGCATGGCCTGAGGAGATTATGAGCCAGTCAGCAGGAAATGTTTCATACCAAATGCCTTTTCTCTTATTTACTTTTGCTATGCTCATAAATTTAAGCTAACATTAGGACTGTGCTCCATTCCTGGCTCTTTATTACACACCACCATTTGTCTCTCTGTTGGTAGCCACATTATTTTATACTATAACTGCAGAGGACATGATGATACAGCACAGCACAATAAAGGCCCCCTGCTTTGGAACCAAAGATTTTACACTAGTACTTTTTTTAATTACAACTAAGAAATAAAATGCCTCCAAAAATGACGTCTCTTTTCTTCCTTTGTGAAGGTTATGCGTGGTGGAGGCAACCAGCGACCATTGACCCCCAGCCAAGGTCAACAGGGTCAGCAGAATGACCAGCTGGTTGCAGCAGCAGCAGTGAACTCAGCCCTCGCCTTCGGGCAGGGGTTAGCAGCCGGAGTCCCTGGTCAGTGTGAAAAATGATTTCATTGCTATGGCAAAGGTCCACTTAAAACAATTACATCTGGGACTTTGTCAAAATGTCCCGATATCTCCAAATATTTATGAATAGAGGTTTAGTTGGACTGTTTCCTCTGTAAGAACTTACAACCACCCATGTCCCTCTCTCAGGCTACCCAGTCCTGGCCCCTGCAGCCTACTACGATCAAACAGGGGCCCTTGTGGTCAACACTGGAGGCAGGAGTGGCCCTGTCCGCCTCATGGCCCCCGCCTCTGTTATCATATCTCCCTCTGCAGCACAAGCAGGTAAGACAGCAATACTCAAACTGTGTTAAAGGTTTGATGTGTCGGAGTTGTTCACTGCAGCAAACGGAACAAAGGAGGACATCCCAAAACAACAGATTTCAGTTTGTGGTCTTTAAAAACATGTTCTCAGTGCCCCATTCATGCAGAACAGATATTAAGGTATTATGAGTCTAAACCTTCAAATCTAGCCTCAGATTTCTACCAGGAGTTTCTAAGAATTAGGGTTGTACATTTTTGTCCAAGCATTGGAGATTATGACTTTTATCAGTGTAAAAGAGACCCTATTATATACATCTGTAAGAATATTGGTGTCACTAGCTAATATGAAGTGAATCACAGCACATGTCTACAGCTTTAATCATTATTTACATGAAAAGACTCCTCACTGGACCAGAAAGAGAACCCCTGAAACCACTTCTGCTGTTTTCTCCTATCAGTTGCAGCAGCAGCAGCCTCAGCTGGTGGTGCCAATGGTGGTCTTGGTGGGGGGGCAAACGGTCCGTTTCGTGCCATGACGTCTCAGCAGCCTCAGCAGCAGGGTGGCCCTGGTGGCGCTCTGGGTGGAAGCTCCTTCTACGGATCCTCCTCCCTTAGCTCCTCCTCCCAGAGTTCCTCTCTGTTCTCACAAGGCTCGGGCCAGCCCGGACCAGGTTCTGCCTCTCTGGGTTTCAGCCAGCCCACCTCCTCCTCCCTCGGGGCCACACTGGGAGCCACACTGGGTGGCTTCGGCACTGCAGGTAGAACTACACCCTGAACACACACTCAGATTGTCAGAGAGGCCTGCAGATTTTTGTAGGTGTTTAAATGTTTAAAATTATAAATATTATTCTTTATTAAAAATAGCTTTCAACGATTTAACTTACAAAGATCAGTAATACATATATCACTGTTCCACCAGGTGCCTTGATCGTATTTACATCTCTGTCTCCCTCTAGTGGCCAACTCCAGTGGTGGCAGCGGGTCCAGACGAGACTCCCTAACAGGCAACAATGAGCTGTATAAACGCACGCCCTCCAGTCTCACCCCCATCGGTCATGGAGGCTTCTATAATGGCACCTTGGGCTTCAGCCCCTCCCCTGGCCCTGTGGGCATGCCCCTTCCCAACCAGGGCCCCTCCCACTCCCTCACACCTCCACCTTCCCTGTCCAATCACAGCTCCTCATCCAACCTCAATCTCGGTAACTATCTCTGTTTTAAGTCATTGATGTTATCAGCGTCATTTATTGTTTTTTTTCACACAGCTTGCTCCTTTTTCAAGTGTGAACACATCAGTTTTGATTAAATGACCAGCTGGCGATGTTTGCTGCACATCAACTGCATTTAGTTGCAGCTTTTTGAAACTACGCAGTGAACAGACCACAGGGGTAAAATGATTTGTTAGAATTGAGTGTCACTTTTTATTGAGTTATTACAGTAAAGAGTCCCTATTGCTTCCCTTAGCTTCTGCTGCTCATAATGCCAAGTTCTCATCCAACACAGGTGAACTTCAACATGACAGCATCGGCTAGTGCAAATAGAAACGTGAAGTCCATTTTACAAAAAGGCTTCTTATTTTTCTCATAGGGTTTCACTTTTGCAGAGTCTGACCTTTAGCAGTCCACTGCTGGTAAAAGAGTGTATCTAAAGAAGCAGTGTGATACATTTATTCCAGCATCTCAAACAGAGACAGCACAGAGTATGAGAAGTACATGGCATCACAAGTCCTGAAAGACAGATGCAGCCTGAAAATGCCTGAAAGTGGTCATCATTAGTGGAATCACGTTCTTGTATTTCATGCAAAGCTTTTGGTTGATCTGTGTTTTCTTTGTTTGGCCAGTAACATTCCAGAAGTCTGATCATGTTCTGAGCAACTATCATACATATGCTCTTAATAGCCATGTATTCAAAATGACCTACATTTACCAGCAATGTGAGTTAATATGATTACTGGTATGATCATTTACTGTGAGACAGTGCGTCAATGTCAACCTGCTGTACAGAGCGGGAGAGGAGGAGAGACATGCCAGGCTGAGGGGCTGTCTAAACATGTCACTGTATGTTTTATTTGCTGTTATGATGCACATGTGAAGCAGCATAATATCCCATGAGTGACAGAGAAAAGACGTTTGTATTCATTGTTGTTTCAACGATTATTTCCATGGATAGAGCCAGCACAAGCAGCCGAGTCCCTCCTGCCACTCAGTGTGGTGTAAATATCTCTAGACTTCATCCTGAACAACTTGTGGGCGACAGTAATGCCAGTCGATGCCGTGCTGGCACGCTGTGGATACACTCACGCTCTTACACTCTGATTGACCGTTAATCCTCCTCCTCCCACCAGTTACTGGAGTCGCCTTTTTATTACCGTCTTTCTCAGACAGAAGTAGAAGATTGGCTGTTTTTCCTCTCATTCTTTTGAAATCAACAGAGAAGTGTTCTCCTGCTGCTTTTGTTGAGCAAACTTGACAGCCTGACAGTATTCAGATCCCACTTTGTTCTCTATGCCACTATGCCGTTCTGTTAATGTGACGTATGACATCAGGGTGAAATTAAAAAAAATCTTCAATGCACCTTCGTGAACGTATGTTGGCATGTAGACCCCAAATTCAAGGTGATCCCACTTTTTTTTTCCCACACATGTATGTGAAAGGGAGGGAAAAAACATCTTAAATTTGGATTAGTTTAATTGATACTGCCATTTTTGATACTGGACATTTTGGCTGATGACGTCTCTATCTGCTCGACAACTGCACGAGAAACCAGTGTAAAGCCAGTAAACACCAGCTACGACAAACTAAAGAAATGTAGCAGGTAAAAATTATAAAAAGGGACTACATTTTATAACTTAGTAGTATTTTGGCCAAATAGTTAGAACACCACCATACAATTGTTGTAAGTCTACCACATGCATTTCAAATATGTTCATTATATTTATTTAGAATGTGTGGTGTGACAAATGTGAAATTGTACATTTGGGGGAGATTTAGGATATATTTTCTTTGCCCAGATCTAACTCAAATAGAAATGTTTAACGTATTGTTTGTATGCGTTTGTAAACTTTCCTGTGCAGAGAGGGACAGGTATCCTTTAGGCCAACTCGATACTCATGGCAGTGCTGCCATGCAATGCTGTTTTTCCATGCTGCATTAGCATGAGATGATATTCATGGTGCTGTCTCTGTATTTTGATTCTGCAGTGTCATCAATTAAAGAAATAATCCATGTTAACTCATGCAAATAATCACTGCAGCAGTATTTCACACTCAGTGGATCAAGACAGGAAACGTATTTACATTCCCACTTCTTGAAAAAAATAGTCTGATTTTATTTTTGTAAGGTTGAAAAAAGAGTACCAGTTTTAACAGTTCCCTCTCCTGTCTCTTTAACCCCTCAGGAGGATTGACCAATGGCAGTGGGCGTTTTATCTCTGCAGCCCCAGGAGCAGAGGCCAAGTACCGCAGCGCCGCCAGCTCAGGCTCCTCCCTCTTCTCACCCAGCAGCCAGCTGTTCCCGTCCTCGCGGCTACGCTACGGCATGTCAGACGTGATGCCTTCAGGCCGGAGTCGCCTGCTGGAGGACTTCAGGAATAACCGCTACCCAAACCTGCAGCTCAGAGACATCGCCGGCCACATCATGGAGTTCAGCCAGGACCAGCACGGCAGCAGGTACACACAACAGAGATGTACTTTAACCTAAAACACACACCAGGACCAGCACAGAGAAGCACTGTCCATCAAAGTCTCACCTTAAAGCCACCCAATCCAAGTCACCCAACATAAAGCTCCTATTCATTGTGAATAACAGTGATTTTACAGTTGTATTGAGTGTCTGTGTACAACCGTAGACTATACATTTAAATTTAATTAAGACAGATAAAGACATGTTGGTTGTTATAAGATAAAAAAGAATACAAACTGTATTATCTCTTAAAAAAAGCTACAGAGTTCTTTGAATAATCAACACAGAATACAGAGAGGATAACATTAACTCGCATACAAACTAAACCTAAAAAGATAAAAACATCATAAAACTTAACAAAAATGAAAATTCCTTTAAGTAAAACAGACTTTAAAACACAAATGTCACCCAGTCTGAGGAATTTAGAGCAGCACTCCAAACCAAGGGACAACAATTAAGAGGAACTCCTCAGATCATTTCAGACACTGGAAGGGGTCCAGAAGAGGTCTAGTATCTAGTGAATTACTTAGGTGCTTTGTAAGCTCAACCTGTCCAAGACTGAGCTTATTATCATTCCAGCCAGTCCTACTATGGACCCACAGATCAATTTCCAGTTTGGATCACAAAACCTCCTGCCCACTAAGTCTGCCCGAAATCTGGGTGTCATGATCGATGACCAGCTAACCTTCAAGGTTCATGTTGCCTTGATTGCTCGGTCCTGCTGTTTTTCCCTCTATAACATCAAGAGGATCAGACCCTACCTGACAGAACACGTGACACAGCTCCTGGTTCAAGCTCTTGTAATGTCACGCATTGACTACTGCAACTCTCTACTGGCAGGCCTCCCTGCATTCACAGTTAAACCTCTGCAAATGATCCAGAACGCAGCAGCACGTCTGGTCTTCAACCAGCCTAAGACAGCTCATGTCACTCCCCTGCTCATTTCGCTACACTGGCTTCCAGTTGCAGCTCGCATCAGATACAAAACTCTAATCATGACTTACAAAGCAGGAACCAAAACCGCTCCAGTTTACCTTGAAACCCCTCATCCAGGTCTACTGCCCTTCTTGCCTGCTACGCTCAGCCTCTGAAAAGCGTCTAGTGCTTCCAGCACACAAGTTCTCAAAATCAAAATCACTAGCTCGACTCTTCTCTTCTTTTGTCCCTAAATGGTGGAATAAATTGGCCAACTCCATTCGATCTGCAGAATCCCTCTCTACTTTCAAAAGACAGCTAAAGACCCAGCTCTTTAGGAAGCACTATGCACTTAGCTAGACTGTTCTCCACTGTTGTCCCCAGTGGCAGATCATGTCTTCCAGCTACAATTGACTCAC